>NW_016111367.1:0-1512 GCF_001604975.1 Cebus imitator | reverse complement strand
TTTTTTTTTCGGAACAGAGTGTCTCCCTCTGTTGCTCAGGTTGGAGTGCAGTGGTGTGCTGGGATTATAGGTATGAGTCACTGTGCCCGGCCCTATTTTTTTGTAGAGGCAGTGTTTTGGTATGTTGCCCAGGCTGCTCTTAAACCCTCAAGCTCAAGTGATCCTCCTGCCTTAACCTCCCAAAGTGCCTGGATTATAGGTGTAAGCCACCACACTTGGCCTTCTTTTTTTATTTCTTAATAATGACAAGGGAGATGAGGTCTCGCTCTTGCTATGTTGCCCAGGCTGGTCTTGAACTCCTTGACTTAATCAGTCCTTATGCTTCAGCCTCCCAAAATGTTGAGATTATAGGTATGAGCCACTGTGCCAAGCTGATTTCTGTTTCTCACTTTTCCACATACAGTTATATATTTTGGTACCGTTTGACTCCACAGAAAAAAATGTAGAACCATCAGAACTACCAATAACAGGAAAAAGAGATTTTTTTTTTTTCCCTTGGGATGAAACATCTCTCATCATAGTGGATTTTTTTTTCTTTTTTTGAGACCACTGTAGCCTTGAACTCCTCGCCTCAAGTGATCCTCCTGCTTTAGCCTCTCAAAGTGCTGGGATTACAGGCATGAGCCACCATGTCCAGCCCCTAGTGGATTCTTACCACATTCTCCATATATGTAGTATGCTAGCTAGATGTCTTCTGGAGTAATTGTTTCACATTTGGCATGGATAGCACATAGATTAGTGTCTTTTTTTTTTTTTTTTTTTTTTTGTGACAGGTTCTCACTCTGTTGCCTAGGTTGGCGTGCAGTGGTGCCAGGTGTAGTGGTTCTCACCTTTAATCCCAGTACTGTGGGAGGCCGAGGCAGGTAGGTCACCTGAGGTCAGGAGTTTGAGACCAGCCTGGCCAACATGGCAAAACCCCATCTCTACTAAAAATTCAAAGCATAGCCAGGTGTCGTGGCTCACACCTGTAATGTCAGCTATTCAGGAGGCTGAGGCAGGAAAATTGCTTGAACTCAGGAGGCAGAGGTTACAACGAGCTGAAATTGTGCCATTGCATTCCAGCCTGCACAACAGAGTGAGACTCTGTCTCAAATAATAAATAAATTAATAAATAAGGTGCTTAGGGTAGATTTGGCAAAGTGACTCACACCTGTAATCTCAGCACTTGGGAGGCTGAAGATTGCTTGGGATCACAAGTTTGAGATGATTAGCCTGGACAAGTAAGATCCTTCCTCTACCAAAAATAAACAGAAAACAAAAATTAGACTGGTGTGGTGATGTGTGCCTGTAGTACAAATTACTTGGGAGGCTGAGGCAGAAGGATCCCTTAAGCCCAGGAGCTTGAGGTTACAGTGAGTTATTATTGCCACTGCATTCCAACCTGGGTGACAGAGTGAATAAAAAAATAAAAAAATAGAAAGTAAAATTCTTAGAACAGTATCTAGACTCCACAAGTTCTCAAAAAGGTTTTGGCAAATGTAACTTGCTTTTATTACTTTTTTTTTTTTTTTT
>NW_016111366.1:0-1512 GCF_001604975.1 Cebus imitator | reverse complement strand
TCTATCCATGCATCCATCCACATCCATCCATCATCTATCTGTCATCCGTCCTCCTACCCATCCATCATCCATGCTTCCAATCATCCATATCCACCTGTTGTTCATTCTTCCATCCATCCACCTATCAACGATCTTTCATTACCCATCCTTCTATCTATCCACCCATCATCCATCTTTCCATCCATCCACATCCATCCATCCATCCTTCCATTTATCCAAATCCATACATCCACCCATTCTTCTGTCATCCATCCTTCTACCCATCCACCCATCATCCATCCATTATTCATTCTTCTATCCTTCCATTCTTCTACATCCATCCATCCATCCATCCTTCTATCCATCATCCATCCACACAGGGCAAGAATTAGTCACCCAGACAACGCCGTCACAGACCTATGCCCTCATCACAGAACTGCACCCATATTCACCCATCCATCTTCCATCCATCCTTCATCCATCCACTATCCATTCTTCTATCCATCCATGCATCATCCATCCATCATCCACCCTTCTTTCCTTCTATCTGTCCACATCTACCCATCCATCCATCATCCATAATCCATCCTTCTATCCATCCACATCCACCCATCCATATTCTATCCATCCTTCTATCCATCCATCTATCTGTCATCCATCCATCCATCACCCATCCATCCAACCATTCAGCCATATGCCCATTTATGGCCCTATCCAACTATCAACCCATCCAGCCATCTGCAATGTTCATGGAGCAGACACAGTGTAAGGGGGGATAATGAGACACAGTGCTTGTCCTTAAAGGATTTATAGACTAGTGAGGAAGACAGACCCATAAACTGACCGTTGCAAAGGGCTGATAATTGTTACGGTAGAGGACAGCAGGAAGCACCAAAACCATAAAATGCCACAAAAGAGCATCACCTGTACATAAGCCAGGGTCTCATTGCCCATGTTTAGTTTTATTACTGTATGAGCGTATTTCTCAAAGTGCTCCTAGTTTTGATCCAAGAAAAGTATTAGAGACTACTAGTAACACTGCAACAAATGAGAAGAAGAGTCACTCATCTGTCCTTCGGGCCCCACTTATGAAGTACTATTGTGGCCAGGCGCATTCAAGTGACTCAGCAGTGGAGGATGCAGACCCAAGTCTCTGTCTCTGAGTGTTTATCTTCCCCTGGGGGGATGGACACAAGGCCACAGGTAACGAGTGGCCCACGGAGCAGAGGCTCCTTCCTGGAGGAAGGGCAGTGCACCCCAACTGCACGGGGCAGAGGCTCCTTCCTGGAAGGAGGGAGTGCAGTGCACCCCAACCCCACGGGGCAGAGGCTCCTTCCTGGAGGGAGGGCAGCTCACCCTAACCCTACAGGGCAGAGGCTCTTTCCTGGAGGGAGTACAGCGCACCCCAACCCCACGGGGCAGAGGCTCCTTCCTGGAGGAAGGACAGTGCACCCCAACCGCATGGGGCAGAGGCTCCTTCCTGGAGGGAGGGCAGTGCACCCCACCCCCATGGGGCAGAGGCTCCTTCCTGGA
>NW_016111365.1:0-1512 GCF_001604975.1 Cebus imitator | reverse complement strand
CCTGAATGTGACAGAGAGAATGAATCCAAGCTGGAAAATACTCTTCAGGGTATTATTCCAGAAAACTTTCCCAACCTAGCAAGGCAGGCCAATATTCAAGCCCAGGAAATACAGAGAACACCACAAAGATACTCCTTAAGAAGAGCAACCCCAAGGCACATAATCATCAGATTCACCAGGGTTGAAATGAAGGAGAAAATGCTAAGGGCAGCCAGAGAGAAAGGTCAGGTTACCCACAAAGGGAAGCCCATCAGACTCACAGCAGAAACCCTACAAGCCAGAAGACAGTGGGGGCCAATATCCAACATCCTTAAAGAAAAGAACTTTCAACCCAGAATTTCATATCCAGCCAAATTAAACTTCATAAGTGAAGGAAAAATAAAATCCTTTGCAAACAAGTAAGTACTCAGAGATTTCATTACCACCAGCCCTGCTTTACAAGAGCTCCCGAAAGAGGCACTAAACATAGAAGGGAATAACCAGTACCAGCCACTTCAAAAACATATCAAATGGTAAAGAGCATCAACACAATGAAGAAACTGCATCAACTAATGGGCAAAACACCCAGCTAGCATCAAAATGGCAGGATCAATGTCACACATAACAATATTAACCCTAAATGTAAATGGGCTATAAATGCCCCAATCAAAAGACACAGACTGGCAAATTGAATAAAAAGCCAAAACCCATCGGTGTGCTGTATCCAGGAAACCCATCTCACATGCAAGGATACACAAAGGCTCAAAATAAAGGGATGGAGGAAGATTTACCAAGCAAATGGAGGGCAAAAAAAAAGTAGGAGTTGCAATTCTCATCTCTCATAAAATACGCTTTAAACCAACAAAGATCAAAAGAGACAAAGAAGGACATTGCATAATAGTAAAAGGATCAATGCAACAAGAAGAGCTAACGATCCTAAATATATATGCACCCCATATAGGAATACCCAGATACATAAGGCAAGTTCTTAATGATTTATAAAGAGACTTAAACTCCCACACAAGAATAGTGGGAGACTTTAACACCCATTGTCAATATTAGACAGATCAACGAGGCAGAAAATTAACAAGGATATCCAGGACTTGAACTCAGATCTGGACCAAGCAAACCTAATAGACATTTACAGAACTGTCCACCCCAAATACATAGAGTATACATTCCTCTCAGCACCACATCACACCTACTCTAAAATTGACCACATAATTGGGAGTAAATCACTCCTCAGCAAATGCAAAAGAATGGAAATCATAACAGTCTCTCAGACAACAGTGCAATCAAGTTAGAACTCAGAATTCAGAAACTAATTCAGAACTGCACAGTTTCATGGAAACTGAACAACTGGCTCTTGAATGTTGACTGGATAAACAATGAAATGAAGGCAGAAATAAAGATGTTCTTTGAAACCAACGAGCATGAAGACACAACATACCAGAATCTCTGGGACACATTTAAAGCAGTCTGTAGAGGCAAATGTATAGCAATAAATGCCCACATGAGAAACAAGGAGAGATC
>NW_016111364.1:0-1513 GCF_001604975.1 Cebus imitator | reverse complement strand
AAAAAAAAAAAAAAAAGGAGAAAACAAGAATGAACCCTGTGGTACTAGATTTGGATTAAAGTGGAGATATTTAATGTGAGTTCACATTAATAAAATACAGAAAAATATTTAAATGTAAATGTGTATGTGTGTACACACTTTCAACTTACAAAATTTTCAATTTACGATGGGTTTATTGTTAACCGGACATAACGTTATTTTAAGTCGAGAAGCATCTGTATTGACATTGCCATAGCACCCAAACCTAAATATCATTTTCCACTAAAAAAAAACAGGTACCCTAAGAGAAATGACTGATTCCAGCGTTGGGGCAGGGAAAGCACAAATGAGCCTGGAATATCTGTTTGTGCCAGAAAGTAATGAAATGCTCAAAGAATGATGTTGTTGTGTCTAAAAGCCACAGAAGCTAGCTTAATGACAAAATCTTGGATATTTAAAACATCACAATCCAGTAAAAGATAATAATACACTGAATAAAGTAGGTATCACTGAGTTCATACTGATAAAAACATAAAGCATAAGCCCAAAGTGTTTGAGGAAGCACATTACAAAGACAGCTGGGAGCAGTGGCTTGGGTCTATAATCTCAGCTACACTGATGCTGAGATGAGAGGACTGCTTGAGCCCAGGAGTTCCAGCCTAGCCTGGGCAATAGAGCAAGATCCTGTCTTAAAAAAATAAATAAATAAATAAGAATGAAAGTTACAAAGAGAAAAAACTTTAGAGAAGTTTAGTAGAAACTACCTTAATAGAGTTATCAAGGTTAATATCACCAATAATGGGACAAATTAAATTATATACAATCTGCAAGGGAGCACAGTATCACTCCTGCGATAGTCCTGATAAAGATGTGTATAACTTGAATCTAATCAATGAAGAAACAGACAAATCTAATTTAAGGAACATTCAACAAAATAATTGGCCCAACATTCTTCAAAATCAGTAAAGTCATGAATGTCAAGGGAAGACTGAGGGACTGTTTGAAGGAGATACGACAATTAATTTGATGCAATTCTAGACTGGATCCCATTGCTTAAAAGGATTATTCAAACAAATAGAGAAAATGTGGATGGGATCTGAGGAATGGAGGGTTGTAATATATCCATGTTAATTTCCTGATTTTGATGGTCGCCCCGTGATTATGTAGTTTTATAAAAAATATATAATAAAATATCTGAAGGGTAGGTGGAAATAAGACCATTGCGTCAGCAACTACTTCCAAAGTTGGCTGAGGGGAGGTTTTGATACTGTTCTTACAACTTTTCTGTAAGTTTGAGATTGTTTCAACATAACAAAAGATGTGATTGTCACTTTTATTACATTTACATTTCTTACCACATAAACATGAAACATTGTTTTGTAAATCTGATAGGCAAAAAAACTCAAATCCCATTTTAATAAAAAAAATTTTTGGCTCAGTGTGGTGGCTCACACCTGTAATCCCAGCCCTATGGGAGGCTGAGGCAGGTGAACTGCTTGATGCCAGGAGTTGGAGACCCTCTCTTTAAGAAAAA
>NW_016111363.1:0-1513 GCF_001604975.1 Cebus imitator | reverse complement strand
GTTTCGCCATGTTGGCCAGGCTGGTCTCAAACTCTTGACCTCAGGTGATCTGCCTGCCTTGACCTCCCAAAGTGCTGGGGTTACAGGTGTGAGCCACTGTGCCTGGTGGATCACATTAGCTTGCTTTGTTGTCTGTGGAGAAGGTTGTTATGTGGCAGTATCAAGGGAGTAGGGAACAGATTTCATTTTTTATTTGCTTCCCGAGACCCACTCTCATTGTTTCTTCTAGTATCGATACTCCCGGAGTCATCAGACGTGTCTCCCAGCTCTTCCACGAGCACCCTGACCTCATTGTTGGATTCAATGCTTTTCTTCCCCTCGGATACAGAATAGACATTCCCAAGAACGGCAAGTTAAACATACAGTCGCCTCTGACGTGCCAGGTATGCCACCATAGTGATTCGGATGTTCTCGGCCTTCACCATGTATATCTTGCTACTCAGGTTGGGTCACACGTCTCTCTTGTGTCATTGCTAGAAAGCCACTTAAGATCCGTGCTTTTTCCAGGCATGCTCATTGCTTCTAGCACAAATCAAAATAGATACGAAAACACCTACACAAGCAGCCTCTGCCTCCCAGATTGATCTGTTTGGAAGATTTAAATCAAGAGTGGATGTCAGGGAGGTATCCTCCTAATGCAGAATTTTGTGTGAAGCCTGAGGTCTGGGCCTGAGGCTTTCCCAGCGAGCGTGCCAGGCAGGCTTGCCCTGGTACTTGCTCATGCGATCGTCTGCCTCTGATCACTCTCAGAACCACCTGTGGAGTGAAGTGGTTGAGATGGTGTGTGAATGGCCACTTTTATGGTGGCTGGGTCTCATGGAATTGCCGATAGGGTCATTAGCCCAGTTGGAGCTCCTGGCTTTGCTTTGGTTCCTTCTTTCTTGGCTGATAGGTGCTGCCCTCTTATTTTGTTTTTGTTTTTGTTTGAGGCAGAGTCTGGCTCTGTCATCCAGGCTGGAGTGCAGTGGTGCAATCTCAGCTCGGTGTCACCTGCACCTCCCAGATTCAAGCAATTCTCCTATCTCAGCCTCCCGAGTAGCTGGGATTATAGGCCACCATGCTTGGCTAATTTTTGTATTCTAAGGAGACGCATGGTTTTGCTATGTTGGCCACACTGGTCTTGATCTCCTGACCTCAAGTGGTCTACCTGCCTTGGCCTTCCCAAGTGCTGGGATTACAGGCGTGAGCCACCATGTCCAGCCTCTTTTGAGATGGAGTCTCGCTCTGTTGCCCAGGCTGGAGTGCAGTGGTACTTCAGCTCACTGCAGCCTCCACCTCTCGGGGCCAAGTGATTCCTGCCTCAGCCTTCCGAGCAGCTGGAATTACAGGCACACACCACCATGCCTGGCTAGTTTTTGTATTTTTAGTAGAGACAGACAGGGTTTCACCATGTTGGCCAGGATGGTCTCAATCTCCTGACCTCGTGATCTGCCCTCCTCGGCCTCCCAAAATGCTGGAATTACAGGCATGAGCTACTGCACCCAGCTTTTTTTTTTTTTAAAGACAGGGCGTC
>NW_016111362.1:0-1514 GCF_001604975.1 Cebus imitator | reverse complement strand
ATAAATTTCACAATACGGACGAAACACATCGTGCGCCATCCGTTCAATCCTTGCAAATCGTTCGATGTTTGGGTCCATTGCTTTGAAATGTATAAGAAGTTTATTGGGAGGGGTTTGATGGAAAATATCCAAGACACAAAACACAAATTGCTGTACCGAGTCTGGGATAACAGTTGAAATGGTGCAGGCGGAGATGGTAGTGCTGCCGGAAGCTGGTTCCGCACTGTCGTACGCCCAGCTGGGCAACGTTTGCGCTGCCAGACGCAGAGCAGTCATGGCTAGCGATTGTGGTCATAAAGTCGAATGGTCGTATGTTGCATAGGTCGTAAGTCGATCAATACCTGTACCCAGTAATGGGATTGCTGGGTCAAATGGAATTTCTATTTCTAGGTCCTTGAGGAATCGCCACACTGTCTTCCACAATGGTTGAACTAATTTACATTTACACTCCCACCAAACAGTGTAAAAGTGCTATTTCTCCACATCCTCTCCAGCACCTATTGTCTCCAGATTTTTTAATGATCACTATTCTAACTGGCGTGAGATGGTATCTCAATGTGGTTTTGATTTGCATTTCTCTAATGACTAATGATGATGAGCGTTTTTTCATATGTTTGATGGCCTCATAAATGTCTTCTTTTGAAAAATGTCTGTTCATGTCCTTCGCCCACTTTTGATTGGGTTTTGTTTTGTTTGTAAATCTCTTTTAATTCTTTGTAGGTTCTGGATATTAGCCCTTTGTCAAATGGGTAGATTGCAAAATTTTTTTTCCCATTCTGTTGGTTGCCGGTTCATGCTAATAATTGTTTCTTCTGCTATACAGAAGCTCTGGAGTTTAATTAGATCCCATTTGTCTATTTTGGCTTTTGTTGCCAGTGCTTTTGGTGTTTTAGTTATGAAGTCCTTGCCTACGCCTATGTCCTGAATGGTTTTGCCTAGGTTTTCTTCTAGGGTTTTTATGGTGTTAGGCCTTACATTTAAGTCTTTAATCCCTCTGGAGTTAATTTTAGTGTAAGGTGTCAGGAAGGAGTCCAGTTTCTGCTTCCTGCACATGGCTAGCCAGTTTTCCCAACACCATTTATTAAACAGGGAATCCTTTCCCCATTGCTTGTTTTTGTCAAGTTTGTCAAAGATGAGATGGTTGTAGATGTGTGGCGTTGCCTCCGAGGCCTCTGTTCTGTTCCATTGGTCTATATCTCTGTTTTGGTACCAGTACCATGACGTTTTGATTACTGTAGTCTTGTAGTATAATTTGAAGTCAGGTAGCATGATGCCTCCAGGTTTGTTTCTTTTGCTTAGGATTGTCTTGGATATGCAGGCCCTCTTTTGGTTCCATATGAAGTTTAACCCTGGTGAATCTGATAATAATATGCTTTGGGCTTGCTCTTCTTGAGGAATATCTTTGTGGTGTTCTCTGTACTTCCTGAACTTGAGCATTGGCCTGCCTTGCTAGGTTGGGGAAATTCTCCTGGATAATATTCTCAAAAGTGTTTTTCAGCTTGGATTTATTCCCT
>NW_016111361.1:0-1514 GCF_001604975.1 Cebus imitator | reverse complement strand
CCATGTTGACCAGGATGGTCTCGATCTCTTGACCTCGTGATCCACCCGCCTCGGCCTCCCAAAGTGCTGGGATTACAAGCTTGAGCCACCGCGCCCGGCCTAGTATTATTTATTTAAGATACTGGGTGGGATATTAATCATTTCTGGGCCACCTGGTGTTATACCTACTCCTCCAGTGGTAGCCATCACCTTTTGCATTGCTCTCCTGGCATGTTCACTATCAGGATCTTGTTTGATTTACAGTAGTCTTCCACTGAGTGCTTGTGTAGGACTTGCATATCCTTTTTTATGTTTTCTTTCATCTTGAATTCAACAACAGCACATCCTCTTGACTTTTCTTCAGTTTCTGTTGCCCAGGCTGTAGTGCAGTGGCACGATCTCGGCTCCCTGCAACCTCTGCCTCCCAGGTTCAAGTGATTCTTGTGCCTCAGTCTCCCAGGTAGCTGGGATTACAGGTGGGCACCACCACGCCTGGCTAATTCTTTTGTATTGTTGGTAGAGATGGAGTTTCAACATGTTGGCCAGGCTGATCTTGAATTCCTGAGCTCAGACAGTCTGCCCACCTTGGCCTCCCAAAATGTTGTAATTACAGGGGTGAGCCACCGGCGGCTGGCCTCAGTTCAGTATAAAAGTTTTTAAAGGTGATACCCTGTGTCAACTAAAAATACAAAAGCAGTCAGGCATTGTGGTGCTCGCCTGTAATCCCAGCACTTTGGGAGGCTGAGATAGATGAATCACTTTGAGGTCAGGAGTTTGAAATCAGCCTGACCAACATGATGAAACCCCATCTCTACTAAAAATGCTGAAATTAGCAGGATGTGGTGGCACATGCCTGTAATCCCAGTTACTTGGGAGGCTGAGGCAGGAGAATTGCTCGAACCCAGGAGGTGGAGGTTGCAGTGAGCTGAGATTGCCTGGATGACAGAGTGAGACTGTCTCTGAAAACAACAACAAAAAAAACAGAACTCGTTTAGTTTTTTTCTGTTTGCATTATAAAATAATGATCCTTATGTCTTTTTTTTTTTTTGATTTTTTTTTTTTTTTTTTTTTTTTTTTTTTTTTTTTTTTTTTTTTTTTTTATTTTTTTATTCAAGTTTTTTTTTTTTTTATCTAAAAACATCTCTTTTTTGAGATGGGGTTTCACCATGTTGGTCAAGCTGGTCTTGAACTCCCAACCTCAGGTGATCCACCCGCCTCATCTTCCCAGAGTGCTGGTATTACAGGCATGAGCCACTGTACCTGGCTATCCTTACGTCTTCTTAAACATTCGTTAGATTGATTCTACATTACCTTTCCTCGGGAATGCTACCTGAGGTGTTTTTGCTTTGGTTGGAGAGGTTAAATTAAAAGCATTTTCCAATTTTAGTGTTTTAGATTTTTAGAAAAAAATGAGAACTGGAGGTAACCTTATAAATATAATTAAGTTACTTCGTTTTACTGTTTTGTTTTTTTTTTTTTTTATTTTAATATGAGAAAATATTTTTTTTTTTTTTTTTTTTTTTTTTTTTTTTTTT
>NW_016111360.1:6022-7399 GCF_001604975.1 Cebus imitator | reverse complement strand
TGGGATTATAGGCGCCTGCCACCACACCTGGCTAATTTTTTTGTCTTTTTAGTAGAGACAGGGTCTCAGCATCTTGGCCAGGCTGGTCTTGAACTCCTGACCTCATGATCCACCTGCCTCGGCCTCCCAAACTGAGATTACAGGCGCGAGCCACCATGCCCGGACCAATTGTAGGTTGCAGTCCTAAAGCCCAGTAGCTCAGAATGTAACTGTATTTGCAGATAGGGTCTTTAAAAGGGTCATTAAATTAAAATGAAGTCATTGGGGTGGGCCCTAATCCAGTATGACTGATGTCTTTTTGAGAAGAGGACATTTGGACACAGACACACACACAGGGACAACCACGTGAAGACACAGAGGGAAGACGGCATCGGACGGCATCTACAAGTCAGAGAGAAGGCCTGGGACGGAGCCTTCCCTCATGGCTTAGAAGGAACCAGCCTTGCAAATAGCTTACCTCGGACTTCCAGCCTCCAGAACTGTGCAACAATAAATTTCTCCTGTTTAAGCTCCCAGTCCGTGGTACTTTGTTATGACAACCCTAGCAGACTAATACATGTGGTTTGAAAAGAATGCATCCGTTACAGTGCTTTCAACTGCAAATAACAAGACATCTGATTCAGAGTTGCTTAAGCCACAGAGACATTTAATAACCTCATACAACAAGAAGCACAGAGACGGAGAATTCTACAATGCTGAATATAGAATTATGGAATGTCAAGGGCCCTACCTCTTCCCTGCTCTGCGCCCTGCTTCCTGAGTTGGGCTTTTGGTCTTTGGACAGCTTTAGATGGGTGGTCTGGAGGGTCTCACTGAGGAAATGACATTTGGCTGAGACCTGCAGCTTGAGAAGATGCCAGCCCAGGCCAGGCACAGTGGCTCACATCTGTAACCTCAGTGCTTTGGGAGCCTGAGATTAGACGGATTGTGTGAGGCCAGGAGTTTGAGAGGAGGTGCCAGCCCTGAGCAGAGCCAGGGAATGACCAGCTTCCATTGCTGTGGAGCCAGGACCTGCATCCCCCTTGGGGCTGGGCCTGGAAAACAATTGGCCACTGACTTTGACTCCCAGCCCAAGGCCACCTGGTCCAGTGCCTGCCTTCAGGCAGAGCCAGGCGTCCATCCAGGATCGACAGCTCATTATATTTGACTATTTTTCATTTCTGGCAACATTGGTAGAAGGATATGCAAATAAGAAAATCAACTGAATTTGTTTCTCAGAACAAAGAACGACATTTAATCAGCACAATAAACACTTACATGCAGCCGTTTGCTGCATGTTGACAGCTAATGGAGAAGGAATGGGTAGAAAGAAAAGCTTGAAGAGCAGAGAAATCGGAAAGAAGAGGAATAGGAGAGGCTCTGCTTATAATAGAGTGA
>NW_016111360.1:2921-4435 GCF_001604975.1 Cebus imitator | reverse complement strand
TTTAACAGCACCCCTGGCCTCTACCCACTAGATGCCAGTATAACCCCCCAAATTGTGACAACTGAAAATGTTCAGATGTTATTGAAAGTCCTGTGGTGGACAACACTGATCCCTGTTAGAACCGGGACTAGCAGGAGTGTGGCGAAGTGGAGGGAAGTGGATGGCTGGAGAGAAGAAAATGAAGCGGGGAGTGAACAGGTGGCCGCTGAGTGTGTGGGTGTGGGAGAGAAGGTGCTGAGGGCAACTCTGTGCTGCAGGATGGATGTGGGTGCCCCTCGCTGACAGGGAGAATGGCAGAAGACAGTCCAGGCTGGAGTGCGCATGGGAAGCTGGCCATAGCTGTGCTCTGCCAGGAACTAGCAAGATCTCAGGCGCGTTATTTTCTCCTACTTGGTCTCAGTTTTCTCACCCTCAAAAGACAATATTTTTGCTTGATCTAGAGGAGCAGATATGCAAAGGGGCCACTCTGCTTCCTGTACCTGAGGCAGACGTAGCTAATCAATCACAGCTCTCTGAGCCTGAGGTCTTCTCCCCACAGTGCTTCAGTACAGCTCACAGTGGAGGCAGGGCATCAAAAAGAAAATCCATTTGCCATCCTTGAGTTTGAAATTCATTTCAAGCCCTTCCAACTTGCCACAACATTGACTTTTTCTTGAGGACAATCAAAGTATGCTTGATAAATTCTGAGCAGCAATGTGTAGACCAGGAGCTTCCCAACCATCAGGCCAGCCCCGTTCCTGCCATGTCACCCACCCCAGGGAGAGTGGTCCCCGAATGCCGGTTGTTTTGCAAATACACCACGGGGCTTTGGAAGTCTCCAGAGACAGACTCCTAGAGGCCTCAGGGCTGCCCCATCCTCAGGGTTCTTGGTGCTGCCTTCCCCCTCTTGCTTGATGTGTCTCTGAGAGTGTCTGTCTGCCTTAGCCCCTGGGTGACTCAATCCCCCTTCATCTCATTCATGCGTTCTCTGTCACTGTCCCCAGGCAGCTCATAACAGAGTGAAAGTAGATATTTTATTGCTTTTTCACTTTTATTCAAAAGCACTTTATGCTTCCTGTTAATGCTTTAAAAAGCAGATGCTTGAAATGTGAATTTTTAAATATTTGTCTTCATTCCAATTCGAATGATGTTGCAAACCCACCGCTAGAATAACCTGATGCTACTGTTGTAGATTAAACTGTGTCTCCCAAAGATATGTAGGGTCTTTGCAAAAGTAACTGAATTAACATGAGTTCACATTGGATGTGGGTGGGTTCTAATCCCATGATCGGTGTCCTTGTAAGATGAGAGAAATTTGGACACAAACACATGAGAAGAACGCTCTGTGACAACGGAGCAGATGTTGGAGTGGTGTGTCCTCAAGCCAAGGACTGCAGGGATTGCCTGCAACTGTCAGAAGTCAGGAGACAGGCATGGAACAGATTCATCTTCATAAGCCCCAGAAATAGAATCACAGTCATGCAATAAAATTATTCTATGATAATAGCAATCATAATAATGTGATAACCATATAA
>NW_016111360.1:0-1158 GCF_001604975.1 Cebus imitator | reverse complement strand
TGAGACACCCCCAGCCAGAACCACCATTCAGGTTGCTCCCCACATCCTGATCCACAGAAACTAAAAGAGATGATAAATGATTATCATCACTTTAAGCCATTAAGTTTTGGAGTGGCTTGTTTGACAGCGTTATTTACTAATACAGTTCCCTTCCTTCAGTGTCTATGATGTCCTTCCCCTACTCCCCCTGGCTAGCTCCTATTAGCTCTTTGAATTGTCTCACTTCATATAACACCACTTCCAGGAGGCCTTCCTGAATGCCCCCAGCTGTGTTAAATGCCCTTTATACTTTATTCTCCAGCGGTACAGAACCACCTTTTGTTTTTAGGTTAGACCTTGCCCTCTTTCACTTCTGAGTCTCTGTACCCACTGCTCTCTTTCCCTGGAATGTTGCCTCTTTTTACCTCTCATTCTGTCAGACTCAGCTCAGACATCACCTCCTCCAGGGAGGAGTCCTTCTCTGACTCCCTGGCTGGGTTGGACATCCTCCTTTGCACCTCTTTAGTATGCTGTATAAACCTTCATCAGGTTACATTATGGTTCCATGACACTGCCTTCCCGCGGGGCTGCATGTTCCTGGAGAACTGTGTCTCATCATTCTGCTGCCCACCATATGATAGTGAATGAAACATAAGGTGTGCTGGGGACTCATTATGAGAAGAGGAGGTTGAGATCTCTGCAGCAGAGATTCCCCAACCTGGTGGAGCATCGCAAGTCACTGAACTTTTAGAAAGTGGAGATCACGGTCTGGGAGAGAGACATCTGCCTCCAAGGACAGCCACCACAACCACAACCCTAAGTTCAAGCTAAGTTTGACACCTTGAAAGAAAGGACAGCTGTGATGGGGTGATAAAGTGGGAGTGCACATGTAGCATCCAGAGGGGCCCGAGGGTAACACAGTTTACTGATGTTAGCCGTGGACCAGGTGGGGCGTGTGGCAGACTCGAGGAAAGAGCCCGTGCTAGCTCCCAGCTCAAAGGTCACCTCTTCAGGAAGGTGTTCATGGAGCCCAGACTCCATTAGACCTCTCTGTTAGGGGCTTACTTAACATCTAGCACCTTTCCCTTGAAGCACTTCTTGTCACTGTCATTAATTTCTTTCTTTCTTCTTTTCTTTTGAGACAGAATCTGGCTCTGTCACCCAGGCTGGAGTGCAGTG
>NW_016111359.1:0-1515 GCF_001604975.1 Cebus imitator | reverse complement strand
TTTTACATTTGCTGAGGAGTGCTTTACTTTCAATTATGTGATTGATTTTACAGTAAGTGCCATGTGGCACTGAGAAACATGTAAATTCTGTTGTTTGTGGGTGGAGATTTCTGTAGATATCTACCAGGTCACTTGATCTAGAGCTGAGCTCAAGTTCTAAATATCTACTAATTTTCTGTCTTGATGACCTGTCTAATATTGACAGTGGAGTATTAAAGTATCCCACTATTATTACTTGGAGGTCTAAGTCTCTTCGTAGGTCTCTAAGAACTTGTTTAATGAATCCGGATGCTCCTGTATTGGGTTCATATATATTTAGGATAGTTAGCTCTTCCTGTTGAACTGAACATTTACCATTATATAACGCCCTTCATTGTCTTTTTTTGACCTTCATTTGTTTATAGTCTGTTTTGTCAGAAGCTAGGATTTCAACTCCTGCTTTTTTCCACTTTCCATTTGCATGATAAATTTCCCTCTGTCCCTTTATTTTGAGCCTATGTGTATCTTTGCATTTAAGATGGGTCTTCTGAATACAGCACACCAATGGGCTGCTGGCTTTTTATCCAATTTGCCAGTGTGTCTCTTAATTGGGAGACACATTTAATCCATTCACATTTAAGGTTAATATTGTTATGTCTACATTTTATCCTGTCATTATGATGCTAGCTGGTTATTTTGCACACTAGTTGATGCTGTTTCTTCATCGTGTTATTGGTTTTTATGTTTTGGTATATTTTTGAAGTGGCTGGTACCAGTTTTTCCTTTCCATATTTAGTATTTCCTTCAGGAGCTCTTGCAAGGCAGGTATGGTGGTGACAAATTTCCTCAGCATTTGTGTGCCTGAAAAGGATTTTATTTCTCCTTCACTTATGAAGCTTAGTTTGGCCTGATATGAAATTCTGGGATGAAATTATTTTCTTGATGAATGTTGAATATTGGCCCCCACTCCCTTCTGGCTTGTTGGGTTTCTGCTGAGAGGTCCACTGTTACTCTGATGAGCTTCCCTTTGTAGGTGATCTGGCCTTTCACTCTGGCTGCCCTTAACATTTTTTCCTTCATTTCAACCTTGAAGAATCTGATGATTATGTCTCAGGGTTGATCTTACTGGGGTTGTCTATATTTTCTGAAATTAAATTTTGGTGGTCTGTCCAGTTTGTAGAAGTTCTGACGATAAACTGAAATATGTTTCCCAGCTTGATTTCATTCTCCCCATCTCTTTCAAATACTCCCATCAGTCTTAAATTTGATTTTTACATAGTTCCATAGATCTTGGAGGTTTTTTTGTTCCTTTTAAATCTTTTTTTTTAATCTTGTCTGCCTGCCTTATTGTAGCAGAACAGTCTTCAAGCTCTGATATTTTTTCTTCCTTTTGTTCTATTCAGCTGCTGATACTTGTGTTTGCATTGTGAAGTTCTCCTGTTGTGCTTCAGCTCCATCAAGTCATTTATGTTCCTTTCTAAACTGGCTATTCTAGTTAGCAGTTCTGTAACCTTTTATCAATGTTCTTAACTTCTT
>NW_016111358.1:0-1515 GCF_001604975.1 Cebus imitator | reverse complement strand
ATGCTCATGGGCTTCAAGCCCTTGGTAATGTTGAAGAAGCACCATTACCTGAGACCCTCCCTGTTCGTGTACCCAGAGGAGTCTCTGGTGATTGGTAAGTGGTGTGGATCACAGATGAGTGACTCTAACATACAACGCAGTTTATGGAGCAGCATTTTGTAAATGGGCACTGCTTGGACACTACGGGAGATGTTAATGGAGTATGTTGAAAGTGTTTAAAGCTCTGCTGGGTATAGTGTCCCACGCCTGTAATCCTAGCACTTTGGGAGGCCAAGGCGGGTGGATCTAGGAGTTCAGGACCAGGCTGGTCAACATGATGAAACCCTTGTCTCCACTAAAAATACAAAATGTAGCCAGGCCCGGTGGCTTGCGTCTGTAATCCCAACTACCTGGGAGGCTGAGGTACGAGAATTGCTGGAACCTGGGAGACAGAGGTTGCAGTGAGCTGAGATCATGCCACTGCACTCCAGCCTGGGCAGTAGAGTGAGACTCTGTCTCAAAAAGGGGAAAAAAAAAAAAAAAGTGTTTCAGCTGGGCGTGGTGGCTCCTGCTTGTAATCCCAGCACTTTGGGAGGCCAAGGTGGGTGGATCACAAGGTCAGGAGTTAAAGACCAGCCCGGCCAAGATGGTGAAACTCCATCTCTACTAAAAATACAAAAAAATTAGCCAGGCATGGTGTCGGGTGCCTGTAATCCCAGGTACTCAGGAGATTGAGACAGATAATTGCTTGAACCCAGGTGGCAGAGGTTGCAGTGAGCCGAGATTGTGCCACTGCATGATCTATAAGCGTGAGCCACCTCACCTGGCCAGTAATTCACTTTCTTAAGTTGAGTGTTTGGAGATTCTAAATCTCTTACTCCTTTTTAAAATTTTCCTTTCTATGTCTCTCCTGCCCCCATTTTCCCCTCAGCTCTGGGTCCCTCAACTTGTACCTATCGAGATATTATAAGCCCTTTAAAGGCTTGGCATGTTGGCTCATGCCTATAATCCCAACATTTTGGGAGGCTGAGGCTGGAGGATCAGCTGAGCCCAGGAGTTGAAGACCAGGGTGGGCAATTTAGAGACCTTGTCTCTACAAAAAAATCTTAAAAAACTAGCTGGGTGTGGTGGTGCATTCACTGTGGTCCCAGCTACTTGGGAAGCAGAGGTGGGAAGATTGCTTGAGCCTGGGCGGTCAAGACTGCAGTTTTATGATTGCAGCACGCACTCCAGCCTGGGTGACAGAGCGAGACTCTGTCTCAAATAAATAAATAATAAAATTAAAGTAAGCCCTTTAAGGAAAGTGGAAGAGAAACTGTAGGGCTAAAAGGGAAGAAAGGAAGAAACCTTTTTAGGAGGCTGGTCACTGTGCTATTTGTTTTCTAGGGAGCTCAACCCTGTTCAGTGCTCTGCTCATCAAGTGTCTGGAGAAGGAGGTCGCAGCATTGTGCAGATACACACCCCGGAGGAACATCCCCCCTTATTTTGTGGCTTTGGTTCCACAGGATGAGGAGTTGGATGACCAGAAAATTCAGG
>NW_016111357.1:0-1515 GCF_001604975.1 Cebus imitator | reverse complement strand
AAAAAAAAAAAAAAAAAATTAGATGGACGTGGTGGTGCATGCCTGTAATCACAGCTCAGGAGGCTGAGGCAGGAGAATCACTTGGGAGTCAGAGGTTGCAATGAGCTAAGATCTCTGTCTCAAAACAAAACAAAACAACAAAACAAAAACTCATAAATTTCAAGGTGATAAGCTATCAGAAGACAATTTCTTTTCTTTTTTTTTTTGAGATCTAGTTTTGCTCTTGTTGCCTAGAGTGTAATGGCGCTATCTCGGCTCACTACAACCTTCACCTCCCAAGTTCAAGCAGTTCTTCTGCCTCAGCCTCCCAAGTAGCTGGGATTACACGTATGCACCACCATGCCTGGCTAATTTTATATTTTTAGTAGAGATGGGGTTTCTCCATGTTGGTCAGGCTGGTCTCAAACTCCTGACCTCAGGTGATCCACCCAACCTTGGCCTCCCAAAGTGCTGGGATTACAGGCATGAGCCACCACACCCAGCAAAGATTATTTTCAATATTTAAATTCCTTTTCTGGGCTAAGTGAGCTAAACTTCTATTAAATAGATAATAAGCATGTATGGCACGTATGAAGTAATTTTTCATACATTCTACTTTAATTCATACACCATGTGATCTAACTTCATGTGTTCCATGTCACCTAAAATGTTAGGCATTTAATGCACTTTTCAGTCACTTTAATCAACACAATAAAACTTCACACAGAATGCTAGACATTCTGTAAGACATCTCAAATATCAGACAACAAACTTTAGAAACCAGTAGAGAAAAAATTCAGTAAGGGCTTCGGTCATGTGGAACAGATAAACTTTTTCCATTTACAAAGGCATAGTTTAAATACAACTATCCTTTTAAAGTAGTGAGTTTTACAGGGAAGGTATGAGAAAGCAAATGTTAAATGAAAAAGCAAACATAGCCATTTCTCGTGGCTAAAATTTTATTTTTGTAACTTTTTTTTGAGATGGAGTCTCACTCTGTTGCCTAGGCTGGAGTGCTGTGGTGCTGTGTCGGCTCACTACAACCTCCACTTCTTGGGCTCAAGCAATTCTTCTGCCTCAGCCTCTCCAGTAGCTGGGATTACAGGCATGCACCACAATGCACATCTATTTTTTTTTTTTTGTATTTTTAGTAGAGATGGGGTTTCGCCCTGACCTTAAGTCATCTGCCCACCTCACCTTCCCAAAGTGCTAGGATATCAGGCATGAGCCACCACGCCCAGCCTCATGGCTAAAATTTTAAAATCAAAGTTGTAAAGTGTTTACTTTTGTCTGTCTGTACTATGTGTACATGTATACAGGTATGTTTGTATATTGTCTACATGGTATATATAAATAAACACTTATAAAATTTAAATAACTAGCCCTCATGCTTTTCAAGTTCATATGACTTTGACAATCTTTGGTAAATAAAGATAGTTTTAAATTGTTGGTAAAGTAAAATAGGAACATCTTCAAAAATAAAAACCAGTAGAAAATAAGAGGATAATAACAATAACATTTCTTTTTTTTTTTTTT
>NW_016111356.1:0-1515 GCF_001604975.1 Cebus imitator | reverse complement strand
TTTTTTGAGACAGAGTCTTACTGTGTCACCCAGGCTGGAGTGCAGTGGCACAATCCTGGCTCATCGCAACCTCCATCTCCCGGGTTCAAGCAATTCTCCTGTCTCAGCCTCCCAAGTAGCTGGGATTACAGGCACCCGCCACCATGCCCAGATAATTTTTATATTTTTAGTAGAGATGGGGTTTTACCATGTTGACCAGGCTAGTCTCAAACTCCTGACCTCAAGTGATTCGCCAGCCTCAGCCTCCCAAGTTGCTGGGATTACGGGCATGAGCCACTGCACCCGGCCTCCATGTCATTTCATATTAGCTAACAGTAGGACTTGGATCACAAGAGACACAGGGCAGTAAGGTTTAAAGGCAAAAAAAGTTGGCCGGGCGCCAAGGCTCACGCCTGTATTCCCAGCACTTTGGGAGGCCGAGGTGGGCAGATCATGAAGTCAATGGATCAAAACCATACTGGCCAACATGGTGAAACCCCATCTCTACTAAAAAATACAAAACTTAAGTGGACATGGTGGTGTGCACCTCTAATCCCAGCTACTTGGGAGGCTGAGACAGGAGAATCACTTGAACCCGGGAGGCAGAGGTTGCAGTGAACCGAGATCATGCCACTGCAGTCCAGCCTGGGCAACAGAGTGAGACTCTGTCTCAAAAAAAAAACAAACAAAAAAGGTGAGGGGAGGTTGCAGGAAGTCAAAAGCAGAGAGCACAGTCCAGGAAGGAGAGAGCTGGGGAGGGTCAGGTAGAGGAGCCTGCCTGGCCTGGGAGTTGCAGGAGACCTAGTGCAGTTTACTTCATCTGCAGACCGTGAAGTTGCATGGAGGCTCCTCAGGTCCAGGGTTTCCATAATCAAAATAAGCTTTGTAAAGCGCAGAGCACAGTGTCTAGGGGCCGGTGCTCTGTTGGGCAAGAGCTCCTGCTCTCCCCTGGCAGCCTGTGCTGTGGGCTCTCGCTCTGGCATAGGGCCTCTGTTGCTGAGAAGAGGAACTTGCTTTACTAAGCCTACATGGAGGTGGATTATCACAGCTTTTCCCTCTCTGCTGAGCTCAATCCATGCTGAGAAGAGGATATTCTGAAGGTTGCCTCTCCTGGGGGCAGAAATGGGCACCCTTCTGCCAAGGCCGTAACCGTGCGTTGACCCTGGCTCTGCCCCCTACTCTTAGGGTGGAAAACTCTCCTGTCTTGAGTCTGTTTCCCTTCCTGAGCCTTCATTTCTTTTCCTGCTGGACCAAACTAACGAACAGAAAAGCCTGGAACTCTAAGTGTGATTTAGAGCCCTCCTGGTAAGCTCTCTCGAATTCACCAGGATGTATTCCCAGTGTTTGGAACTTGAAATACGTTATCCATAGCAACAATGTTAGGTGGTAATTAGGCTACCAGATGAACGTACAGTGGCCTAAAGCAGGGGAAACTGTTACCAGGTATGGAGCACCTACTGTATACCAGGTCTGTGCTAGGTATGGAGCACCTACTGTATACCAGGTCTGTGCTAGGTATGGAGCACCTACTGTATA
>NW_016111355.1:0-1515 GCF_001604975.1 Cebus imitator | reverse complement strand
CCTGAATTTTCTGGTCATCCAACTCCTCATCCTGTGGAACCAAAGCCACAAAATAAGGGGGGATGTTCCTCCGGGGTGTGTATCTGCACAATGCTGCGACCTCCTTCTCCAGACACTTGATGAGCAGAGCACTGAACAGGGTTGAGCTCCCTAGAAAACAAATAGCACAGTGACCAGCCTCCTAAAAAGGTTTCTTCCTTTCTTCCCTTTTAGCCCTACAGTTTCTCTTCCACTTTCCTTAAAGGGCTTACTTTAATTTTATTATTTATTTATTTGAGACAGAGTCTCGCTCTGTCACCCAGGCTGGAGTGCGTGCTGCAATCATAAAACTGCAGTCTTGACCGCCCAGGCTCAAGCAATCTTCCCACCTCTGCTTCCCAAGTAGCTGGGACCACAGTGAATGCACCACCACACCCAGCTAGTTTTTTAAGATTTTTTTGTAGAGACAAGGTCTCTAAATTGCCCACCCTGGTCTTCAACTCCTGGGCTCAGCTGATCCTCCAGCCTCAGCCTCCCAAAATGTTGGGATTATAGGCATGAGCCAACATGCCAAGCCTTTAAAGGGCTTATAATATCTCGATAGGTACAAGTTGAGGGACCCAGAGCTGAGGGGAAAATGGGGGCAGGAGAGACATAGAAAGGAAAATTTTAAAAAGGAGTAAGAGATTTAGAATCTCCAAACACTCAACTTAAGAAAGTGAATTACTGGCCAGGTGAGGTGGCTCACGCTTATAGATCATGCAGTGGCACAATCTCGGCTCACTGCAACCTCTGCCTCCTGGGTTCAAGCAATTATCTGTCTCAATCTCCTGAGTACCTGGGATTACAGGCACCCGACACCATGCCTGGCTAATTTTTTTGTATTTTTAGTAGAGATGGAGTTTCACCATCTTGGCCGGGCTGGTCTTTAACTCCTGACCTTGTGATCCACCCACCTTGGCCTCCCAAAGTGCTGGGATTACAAGCAGGAGCCACCACGCCCAGCTGAAACACTTTTTTTTTTTTTTTCCCCTTTTTGAGACAGAGTCTCACTCTACTGCCCAGGCTGGAGTGCAGTGGCATGATCTCAGCTCACTGCAACCTCTGTCTCCCAGGTTCCAGCAATTCTCGTACCTCAGCCTCCCAGGTAGTTGGGATTACAGACGCAAGCCACCGGGCCTGGCTACATTTTGTATTTTTAGTGGAGACAAGGGTTTCATCATGTTGACCAGCCTGGTCCTGAACTCCTAGATCCACCCGCCTTGGCCTCCCAAAGTGCTAGGATTACAGGCGTGGGACACTATACCCAGCAGAGCTTTAAACACTTTCAACATACTCCATTAACATCTCCCGTAGTGTCCAAGCAGTGCCCATTTACAAAATGCTGCTCCATAAACTGCGTTGTATGTTAGAGTCACTCATCTGTGATCCACACCACTTACCAATCACCAGAGACTCCTCTGGGTACACGAACAGGGAGGGTCTCAGGTAATGGTGCTTCTTCAACATTACCAAGGGCTTGAAGCCCATGAGCAT
>NW_016111354.1:0-1515 GCF_001604975.1 Cebus imitator | reverse complement strand
GGCCTCATGTATGTCTTCTTTTGTAAATTGTCTGTTCATATCCTTCGTCCACTTTTGAATGGGCTTGTTTGTTTTTTTCTTGTAAATCTGTTTTAGTTCTTTGTAGATTCTGGATATCAGCCGTTTGTCAGATGGGTAGACTGCAAAAAAATTTACTGTTCTGTTGGTTGCTGATTCACTCTAATGACTGTTTCTTTTGCCGTGCAGAAGCTGTGGAGTTTGGTTAGGTGCCATTTATCTATTTTGGCTTTTGTTGCCAATGCTTTTGGTGTTTCAGTCATGAAGTCCTTTCCTATGCCTATGTCCTGAATGGTTTTGCCTAGATTTTCTTCTAGGGTTTTTATGGCGTTAGGTCTTATGTTTAAGTATTTAGTCCATCTGGAGTTAATTTTAGCGTAAAGTGTCAGGAAGGGATCCAGTTTCTGCTTTCTGCATATGGCTAGCCAGTTTTCCCAACACCATTTATTAAAGAGGGAATCCTTTCCCCATTGCTTTTTTTTTGTCAGGTTTGTAAAGATCAGATGGTTGTAGATGAGTTGTGTTGCCTCTGAGGCCTCTGTTCTGTTCCATTGGTCTATATCTCTGTTTTGGTACCACTATCATGCTGTTTTGATTACTGTAGCCTTGTAGTATAGTTTGAAGTCAGTAGTGTGATGCCTCCCGCTTTGTTCTTTTTGCTTAGAATTGACTTGGCTATGCGGGCTCTCTTTTGGTTCCATATGAAGTTCAAGGTGGTTTTTTTCCAGTTCTGTGAAGAAGGTCATTCGTAGCTTGATGGGGAGAGCGTTGAATCTGTAAATTACTTTGGGCAGTATGGCCATTTTCACGATATTGATTCTTCCTAACCATGAACATGGAATGTTTCTCCATCTGTTTGTGTCCTCTCTTATTTTGTTGAGCAGTGGTTTGTAGTTCTCCTCGAAGAGGTCCTTTACGTTTCTTGTTAGTTGTATTCCTAGGTATTTTATTCTCTTCGTAGCAATTGTGAATGGCAGTTCGTTCTTGATTTGGCTCTCTTTAAGTCTGTTATTTGTGTATAGGAATGCATGTGATTTTTGCACATTTATTTTGTATCCTGAGACTTTGCTGAAGTTGCTTATCAGTTTCAGGAGATTTTGGGCTGAGATGATGAGGTCTTCTAGATATACAATCATGTCGTCTGCAAATAGAGACAATTTGACTTCCTCCTTTCCTAATTGAATACACTTTATTTCTTTTTCTTGCCTGATTGCTCTGGCTAGAACTTCCAATACTATATTGAGTAGGAGTGGTGAGAGAGGGCATACTTGTCTAGTGCCAGATTTCAAAAGGAATGCTTCCAGTTTTTGCCCATTCAGTATGATATTGGCTGTTAGTTTGTCGTAAATAGCTCTTATTATTTTGAGATACGTTCCGTCAATACCTAGTTTATTGAGAGTTTTTAGCATAAACGGCTGTCGAATTTTGTCAAAGGCCTTCTCTGCATCAATTGAGATAATCATGTGGTTTTTGTCTTTGGTTCTGTTTATGTGGTGA
>NW_016111353.1:0-1515 GCF_001604975.1 Cebus imitator | reverse complement strand
TCCTAGGTTCCCCTCCCCTCCCAGATTTCACCTTTCCAGGGAGGGGACCCCCAGCACCCTTGGGGGCCTGGGCAGCAGCCTTGCTAGCTCTCGCCTTTCTAGGAGCTGGGCAGGGGCTCCACTCCACAGCAGCGCATGGTGACCCAGATCCAGGGCTTGAGGCACGAGGGGGCTCCCCAAGGAGCTGTGAAGCCACAGGGCCAGGGCTGCAGCCAACAGGACATATCCTGGCACTGCTCGGGGAGCTAACTCATGGCTCTGACGTCATTCAGTGATGTCCACACTTGGCCTTTGTTCATGACACTGCTGCTTTTTCGTGGCTTGAAATCGCAGCACATCCCCTTTTGTGCCCTGATCCTCTGCTAATTGTGATAGATGTGTCAGTGATGGGACAGACTCACTTTCTCTACACGCACAGGCCTGATGGCCAGCAGTGCCTAGCACTCGGGAGCTTACCATCAGGACTCCCAGCCTCTGGTTGGACTCTCGATGCTGGTGGACTGACAGTCTGACTAGGGATATCACCATCCAACTCTAAAAGGACAGCCTGCCCTCAGCAGGGCTTCCTCCCCCACGACCCCACCCAGGACCTGTCTGTCCTTACTATTTTGCTGTGGCAGTGGCTCGCCCACTGGACACCAATACCACGCTCACAACCCTGCCTGAGAGGGTGGAACCCTGCAGGCTTCAGCTCTGTGCCCCTGCTGTGTGTGGCTGGGGAGCTCTGGGTAGCTAGGGTTACCTCCCCTGGGGAAGTGGTTCTAGACTATGGTGGCTGTTCTGTCCTATGCCGGGCCCAGACCACCACACTACCCACCCTCAAACAACCACAGTCGGCTTTGGCCAAGGAACAAACCAGCCCCAAACGTAGAGGCTGGAACAGAGGCATGTTCTATGGGCCAGGAGCAGGCTCGATCAGCTGGTGCTTCCGCCACTGGCCGTGCCCATGTCCCTCCTACACCTGTGATCAGCTGGCACCAGTGGGGCCTAATGACCTCATTCACAGCCAGGGCAGTAAAGGAGACTGCGTCCTGGATCCAGTGTCCCATAGGTCACCCCAGGCTTGACCATGTGGTGGACTCTGGCTTCCAGAAGGCCTGGATAGGGCAAGCCTCTGCTTGTGCCACTTTTGCTACCTCCCTGTTGGCCAAAGTGCCTCATGAGGCCAAGGACAGATGCCAGGTGGAGTGAGCTGCTGCCCTATGCTGGGAGGAGCACAGTCACATGGCAGAGGCTGTGCACACCAGCAAGGGAGGGGGCAGCAAGCAGTGGCAGCCTGGCTCTAGGGCTCAGGTCCTCGGGTTGAGAAGGCACAAGCTGGAGATCAGGGCAGTGTGGCAGAGGTGGGTGCCTGCTTTAGCCGGGTGGTCCCAACACCAGAACCCAGCTCAGGGATATAGGGAAAGGGCCTATGGCCGGTGGGTACTCTGGGAGCTTGAGCTGGGGTGGGTTGGGGAAGCGAGTGGGAAGCACAGCACAGGCCCTGCCAGTCACCTGGGTGATGTGTGAGGAGCA
>NW_016111352.1:0-1516 GCF_001604975.1 Cebus imitator | reverse complement strand
AAGAAGCAAAGTATGAAATGAAAAAAAGAAACCCCTAATTTTGATTTTAATTGGATATTTATTTATTCAAGAAACAATTATTATAATTATTCAGCACCTTGTATGTGGTGGGTACTGTATTAGATACTTGGGATAAAAAAATGAATAAGAAAAGATCCTTGCCCTCAAGAGCTCAGTTTTATAATAAATGATAATAGCCCATGCTAAAGGAAAAAAAGTGTTCTATTAGAAAGTAGAAAGCAATAAGCAGTTGTGTGTCTTGAGGATGGCAGGGAAGTCTTCAGAGAGGAGAAAGCATTTGTGGTAGGTCTCTGGTTACAATTAGAAGGTTCACTTGATCCATGGAGTAGAAGAGCCGTCATTCATTTGCTCTCAACACTCTTGGTCTTAAGGAGACTTTCCTGTGGCTCAAGCTAGAAACAGGACAAGGTAGTTTGTCCTGAGTCTCCTTGTATTCTAACAGCGTAGAGTATACAAAACTATATGACTGCAGTTACAGGTAAGTATGGAATATAGCTTTAGTCTTGGATAGTTCTCTCTGGCCACCCAGGTCTCAACTGATTGCGGAATCGGGTCAGCTTCTGGTCATTTTATCATGGAAATTCCTTCTAAGAAGTCTCATGTCTGGCTGAACATCATCTAAACCCACAACTCTCCTTGGTCCTTCCACTTTTTACTGTCTTCACTTTGAACTTCATGTTTGGGCTGCTTATTTGGATTCTGTGAGCAACAGATATATTCTGCTCTTTGCTTCCTACAGAAACCCCATTTTGCTTATTTTTTCTTTTAACCATATTCTGCTATCACCTAAAAGACGGTGACCTACTTTTAATTAGGGGCTAGTGTTTCTTACAAACTGGTAAAAACCTTTAATTTATAGATTAAAAGGAAGCTTTTTTTTTCATTTTTATTTAAGTGGACAGACCAATCACCACTCAAAACTGCTCAGCTTTTCAGACTGTTTTTTCTTCATGTCAAAATCATGATTTTTACCCCAAAAGAAATAGTATAGGAAATACTTTATTACTTGTCTTGAAATTATTTTAATGTGCTATCTGAATCTGTAGCAAACTAATTTTTTTTTTTGTATCAGTGAACTGATTTAACAACAGTTTAACAACAGGGTGAAGTGTCTTCAACCTGAGGTTGGAAATCTTTTTTTTTTTTCTTCTTCTTTGAGATGAAATCTTGCTCTGTTGCACAGGCTGGAGTGCAGTAGTGCTGTCTTGGCTAACTGCAACCTCCATCTCCTAGGTTCAAGCGATTTTCCTGCCTCAGCCTCAAGTAGCTGGGATTACAGGTGCCTGCCACCGTGCCAGCTAATTTTTTGTATTCTTTAAATAGATACGGGTTTTCTCCATGTTGGCCAGGCTGGTCTCGAACTCCGCGATCCAGCCATCTTGGCCTCCCAAAGTGCCAGGATTATAGGGCTGAGCCACAGTGCCTGGCTGAGGTTGGACATCTAAAGCAGCTCATAGCTCAATAGGTAAAATCTACTGTAGAATCTACTGTAGAA
>NW_016111351.1:0-1516 GCF_001604975.1 Cebus imitator | reverse complement strand
TGCCTCCTGGGTTCAGGCAATTCTCCTGCCTCAGCCTCCTGAGTAGCTGGGATTACAGGCACACGCCACCATGCCCAGCTGAATTTTTGTATTTTTAGTAGAGACGGGGTTTCACCATGTTTACCAGGATGGTCTCGATCTCTTGACCTCGTGATCCACCCGCCTCGGCCTCCCAAAGTGCTGGGATTACAGGCGTGAGCCACCGCGCCCGGCCTAATTTTTTGTATTTTATTAGAGATGGCAGTTCGCCATGTTGGCCAGGCTGGTTTTGAACTCCTGACCTCATGATCCGCCCACCTCAGCCTCACAAAGTGCTGAGATTACAAGCCTGAGCCACTGAGCCTGGCCTAAATGGTGCTTTTAATAAAATTTGTTATTTGTTTGTAAATATTTCCTGTGAAAAGAAAGCAAATAATAATCCCTTGACACTGTATCGTAGAAAATCCCTGTCTCTTTTCCTTTTATCTTCTCTGGGCACTGCAATTTTATCGGAATGTTTTTGGGTAAAAGTTCTGCTTTGGAAAATGTTTAGGGTGGGTGATGTGTCATCAGCCACCCTTTAGTTTTTACCTGGTTCTGGGTTTCAGTACTATTTGGGATAAGCCAAGATATCTGTTGTGGTTATGTCATCTAGAGTGTCTAGTGGATGTCAGCTTCTGGTTTATTTTCTCCCATAGGATGACCTGAGGTATGGAATGTATCCTCTAAAGGGAGCAAGTGGATATCCTGGGGCTGACAGCAATCTTCTGGTGCACTCTTATTTTGAAAGGTAACCCCTTGAGATGTCGAAAATGCCTTTGGGATTAGCCTAACAGTGAGAAACCCTGTCCCTACTAAAAATACAAAAAAATTAGTTGGGCATGGTGGTACATGCCTATAATTCTAGCTACTCAGGAGGCTGAGGCAGGAGAATCTCTCTCTCTTTTTTTTTTTTTATTCTACCCAAATGAGAATGAAAGGAGAATCTCTTGAACTTGGGAGGTGAAGGTTGTGGTGAGGCAAGATGGCACCATTGAACTCCAGCCTGGGCAGCAAGAGCAAAACTCCATCTCCAAAAAAAAAAAGATTGTTGGCCGGGCGCGGTGGCTCACGCCTGTAATCCCAGCACTTTGGGAGGCCGAGGCGGGTGGATCACGAGGTCAAGAGATCGAGACCAACCTGATCAAAATGGTGAAACCCCGTCTCTACTAAAAAATACAAAAAATTAGCTGGGCATGGTGGCACGTGCCTGTAATCCCAGCTACTCAGGAGGCTGAGGCAGGAGAATTGCCTGAACCCAGGAGGTGGAGGTTGCGGTGAGCCGAGATCGCGCCATTGCACTCCAGCCTGGGTAACAAGAGCGAAAGTCCGTCTCAAAATAAATAAATAAATAAATAAATAAAGATTAAAAGATTGTCTTCTAGGCCGGGCGTGGTGGCTCACGCCTGTAATCCAAGCACTTTGGAGGCCAAGGCGGGTGGATCACCTGAGGTCGGGAGTTCAAGACCAGCCAGACCAACATGGTGAAACCCTGTCT
>NW_016111350.1:0-1516 GCF_001604975.1 Cebus imitator | reverse complement strand
ATGCCACCATGCCCTGCTAATTTTTTGTATTTTTAGTAGATACAGGGTTTCACCATGTTAGTATATTTTTAACATGAGATATTATGCTGTGCATGCTGTGCAAACTTTTTAACTTGCTTTGTTTCATTTAATGTTAACAAAAAATTATTAAAATGATTTTATGTTAAAATGTCATGTTAAAATTGTTAAGATGTTTGTTTTAATGTTGGCATGTGTTTGGTAAACAAAATGGCTGTGATTTTCTTAACTAGTTTCTGTTGTTGGACTTTTAGTTTCCCTCATCCCTGCCCCCGACATTGTAAAGAATTAATTTCCTTATTTAGGACTAAGTCAGGGCAGGTGAGGTGGTGGCTCATGCCTGCAATCCCAGCACTTTGGAAAGCTGAAGCCAGAGGATCGCTTGAGGCCAAAAGTTCAAGACCAGCCTGAGCAACATAGTGAGGTTCCCCCTTGACTTTCTTTCTTTCTTTTTTTTTTTTTTAAAGACGGGGTTTCACCATGTTGGCCAGGCTGGTCTTGAACCCCTGACCTCAAATGATCCGCCCGCCTAGGCCTCCCAAAGTGCTGGGATTAGAGGTATGAGCCACCGCACCTGGTTGACTTTCTTTCTTTTTTTATTTTGAGATGGAGTTTTGTTCTTGTTGCCCAGGCTGGAGTTCAGTGGCATGATCTTGGCTCACTGCAGCCTCTGCCTCCTGGATTTAAGTGATTCTCCTGTGTCAGCTTCCCAAGTAGCTGGGGTTACAGGCACCTGCCACCATGCCTGGCTAATTTTTGTATTTTTAGTAGAGACAGGGTTTTACCATGTTGATCAGGCTGGTCTCAAACTCCTGACCTCAAATAATCCACTTGCCTTGGCCTACCAAAGTGCTGGGATTACAGGCATGAGGCACCGCATCTGGCCAAGGACCCCCCCCCCAACCCTTTCTACAAAAAATTTAAAAATTAGCTGGATCTGGTGGCATGCACCTGTAGTCCCAACTACTCGGGAGGCTGAATGAGGTGGGAAGATTGCTTGAGACTGGGAGGTCGAGGCTGCAGTGAGCTGTGATTGTGCCTGTGCACTCTAGCCTGGGCAGTAGAGTGAGACACTGTCTCCAAAAATAATTTTTTTAAAGACTATGTCAGGCCAGGCATGGTGGCTCACACCTGTAATCCCAGCACTCTGGGAGGCAAGGCAGTTGGATCACCTGAGGTCAGGAGTTTGAGACCAACCTGGCCAACATGGTGAAGCCCCATCTCTACGAAAAATACAAAAATTAGCCGGGCGTGGTGGCAGGTGCCTGTGATCCCAGCTGCTTAGGAGGCTGAGGCAGGAGAATCACTTGAACCCGGGAGGTGGAGGTTGCAATGAGCTGAGATCATGACACTGCACTCCAGCCCAGGCAACAGAGTGAGACTCCATTTCAAAATATAAATAAATGAAAAATAAAAAGATAAAAGATGGCTGGGCATGGTGGCTCACACCTGTAATCTCATCAATTTGGGAAGCTGAGGCAGGCAGATCACGAGGTTA
>NW_016111349.1:0-1516 GCF_001604975.1 Cebus imitator | reverse complement strand
TGCCTGGCCTTCTTTTTTTTTTTTTTAAAGACGAGGTTTTACCATGTTGGTCAGGCTGGTCTTGAACTCCCAACCTCAGGTGATCCATCCACCTTGGCCTCCAAAGTGCTTGGATTACAGGCTTGAGCCACCACGCCCGGCCTCTCATTAATAATTTTTATATTTATAACCCTGAAATGAAAATATGTGGGGTGTGTTCGGATGAATAAAATTCATTTTTAAAATTACATGTATCTGTTTCTTTTATTTTTGTGTTTTTGTTTGTTTGTTTGTTTTTGAGAGCGAGAGAGTCTCTGTAGTCACTCAGGCTGGAACGCAGTGGTGCTATCTCAGCCCACTTCAACCTCCACCTCCCGGGTTCAAACGATTCTCTTGCCTTAGCCTCCCAAGTAGCTAGGATTATAGGCGTGTACCACCATATCTGGCTATTTTTTGTATTTTTAGTAGAGACGGAGTTTCACCATTTTGGCCAGGCTAATCTTGAACTCCTGACCTCAAGTGATCCACCTGCCTCGGCTTCTCAAAGTGCTGCTGTTAACAGGCTTGAGCCACCATGCCTGGCCCTGTTTCTTTCATTTTTTTTTTTTTTTAATTTGGCTGCTAGAAAATTTGTGGCTTAAATTATATTCATGTTGAATAGCACTGCTCTGGGATGAGGGGTCACTTATACTGGAATTCCTTATTCTCTGTCACCTTTGACCATCAAGAATTCCAGAGTCAGTTTGTTAATCACACTTTCAGAAATAACCTGAATTGGTGAATTGTTTCTCTTATATTCCCAGCCTTTATAAATCTTATTACTTTGACCCCTATTAAATTTAATGCATTATTGATATAGCCTTTAAAACATTAAAAAGAATTATTCAATGTGATCAAGAGTTAAAACACTGCAGTTTCAAATTAGTTAGTGCCTATTGCACCCCACAGTAGGGCAATTTCAGGAAACCAGAGGAAAATACAATAAACACTATAGAGGTTCTGTCTCTAAGAAAGTTCTCAGGTTACTGGAAAGAAAAAAAAAATAAAACAGGACAGGCTGGGCGCAGTGGCTCATGCCTGTAATCCCAGCACTTTGGGAGGCTGAGGCAGGCGGATCACCTGAGGTCAGGACTTCGAAACCAGCCTGGCAAACATGGAGAAACCCCATCTCTACTAAAATTACAAAATTAGCCAGGCGTGGTGGCACATACCTGTAATCCCAGCTATTCAGCAAACTGAGGCAGGAGAATCACTTTGAACCTGGGAGGCGGAGGTTGCAGTAAGCCGAGATGGGACCATTGCACTCCAGCCTGGGCAACAAGAGCAAAACTCCATCTCAAAAAAAACCAGAAAAACAAAACAACAACAAAAAGAGAAAAACAGGACAATTTATGACAAATATTATCTCCAAAAGACAGAACACAAATGTGTACCAAATAACAACATGCTTCTTGAATTCTACAAATTTAATATACAAATACTAAGAAAATGCAAAGTCCTGGAAATTGCTTTTTTTTTTTTTTTTTTTTTTTTTTTT
>NW_016111348.1:0-1517 GCF_001604975.1 Cebus imitator | reverse complement strand
AAAAAAAAAAAAGAAAAAAGCTAACACAATGCATAAGTCCCTATAAGAAGAAAAAGATAAAATTTTGCTACTGTATGCAAAATAAAACATGGATGAATCATGTATGAATGATTAATATATGCATCATGTTTCTAGAAAGGAAGATAATTTTGTGAAAAGAAAGATTTTTTTTCCCAGATAATCTATACATTTAATGCAATGCCAATTACAATCCCAATTTAAAACAACAGGCATGGGAGAGGTTGAAAAAAAATAATGGAGTTTTTCTGGAACAAGAATGATCAGGAAAATATGTTGAAAAGAATAATAAGAAAGATCCTGCCCTATCAGATATTAAAGCACTATGAACCCATGGTAATAAAAGAAGTGGTGCCTAGACAGTGCAAAGGTTGGTAAAGTATGTAACGCCTGAATTCTGGGGAGGTTCACCATTGAGATAAGAGCTGAGCTACGCATTTAAGGAGTCTGCTGTCCATTGGCATTATCGCTGGTCAGGGGCACTTGCTTTTAGAAGACTAGGAAGTGGTTGTGCTATGGTACCTACTAAGATGAGATAGAGGAGAAAATCAACTTGGACTTGTAGTTTTGGAGCAGAGAGTTTGAAGCGCCGAGATAAAACTCTGAGAAGAGGGCAAGATGGTTAAAAATAATTTTAAGCAAGTTTTACTGTGCAGAAATGTACGATGCTTTTGTCAGTAACCCTAAAAACCCATGGTGCTCTTCAGTGCTTTCAGAAGAGAACATTTGTCAAGTTTTTGTTTATTTGTTGGTTGATGATGATGTGTTGAACCTGACCGTAAGGTAAAACAGAAGGTCTGGTATTACTCAGATTACACAAGGATTTAGTGATTGATAAAGTTGATCTTTAATATAAATGAGGTGGAAAATGGCTTGTTTATAAGTGGTGTTGAGACAACCAGTTATGATTTTTCTCTGCCCTTCTAAATATAAACATATGTGCTATATACTAATTTTTGGGGATTATAAATTTGTATTTTGCTCACTGCCCCCATTACAGTCCTTCATGACAAGCAGGACATTAGTTGGGCCTAGATATTTTCCTCCATCTGTAGTTTTCTGAGAGCTTCTACTATGACATAGCATTGGATTTTGTCAAATGAGCTTTCAGTGTCTGCTGAGATAACCATATGGCTTTTTCAAATTTCTGCTAATGTGGTGAAATCTATTGACTGATTTTTGAATGCAACCAGCTTTGCATTCCTGAGATAAAATCCAGTTGGCCACGGCGTATTACCCTTTTTGAATTTTGCTAGATTTACTTTATCATATTTTGTTAAGGATGAGGTGCTATTTTTTTTTTTTAATTTCTACTGCGCCCAATAAAGAAAGCAAATGACAGAAGGACTGATTTCCCTTAGCAATGGAAATTACCTTTCATAGTCTCTATAAAATAAAATATTGCCCCCTAAAAAACCCCAAACAAGTAAAATCACAAATTGCCTTTTTTTCTTTTCCTCTGATTGCAACTTAAGCATATTAAAAATCTTTTTTTTTTT
>NW_016111347.1:0-1517 GCF_001604975.1 Cebus imitator | reverse complement strand
TTTTTTTTTTTGGACAGAGTCTTGCTCTGTTGCCTAGGGTAGAGGGCAGTGGCGTGATCTTGGCTCACTGCAACCTCTGCTCCCTGGGTTCAGGTGATTCTCCTGCCTCAGCCTCCCAAGTGTCTGGGATTATGGGTGCCCATGACCACACCCAGCTAATTTTTGTATTTTTAGTAGAGACGGGGTTTCACCATCTTGGCCAGGCTGGTCTCCAACTCCTGAGCTCATGATTCACCCATCTTGGCCTCCCAAAGTGCTGGGATTACAGGATTAAGCCACTGTGCCTGGCTGACTAGCTAGTCTTTTCTTCTCTTCCTGACCTCCAAACATTGGAGTATTCCAGAAATCAAATTTTATGAAACATATTTTCTCTATGCATCATTCGTTTTACAGTAAGTGACCTGATTCAGTAGCATGTGTTTAAAAGTCATTTTTTTAATCCCAGATTAATGTCTTTACCCATGATTTCCCTGAAATTCTACTCTCAAATGGCCAACTATCTCCCCAAAATCTCCATTCAGGTGCCTAATAGGTCTCTTTAACTCTCAATGTCCCAAACTGATTTGTTGATCTCTATTTCCCTGCAATTCTTTCTTGTGTTCTCAAAACCAGAAAAGGCCCCTCTCATGTATAGTGGGTTGATTGGTTGCCCCCAAAAGATATATCCAAGCTGTGAGTTTCATTTTCCTTGGGAGAAGGATCTCTACAAATGCGATTAAGTTAAGAATCTCAAGATCATCCTGGATCTGGGTTGGGCCCTAAGTCCTGTAACAGGTGTCTGGATGAGAGAAAGGCAGTGGGAGATTTAAGACACACAGAGACACAAGTGAGAAGGCCACATGAAGACAGAAGCAGAGATTGGAGCAAATTATCAACAAGGCAAGGAACACCGTGGGTCGCCGGCAACACCAGGAGCTGGGAGGGAGACAGGAACAAATTCTCCCTGAGAGACTCCAGCAGGACCCGCCTTTGCTGACTTCATTTTGGACTTCTGGCCTCCAGTTTGTGGCACCTGGTCATAGCAGCCCTGGGAAACTGATGCACCATTTTTCCAGGTATTCAGGCTCCAGTGGCAAATGTGGATTATCTCTTCTCTTTCTTTCACTCCTACATTCAACCCATCGGAAAACTGGGCCAGCTCTAATTTCAAAGTGTCTCCCTTTTCCAAACTTCCTTGACACTTCTGCCACTGCCACTCGTGTGTGCTGCCATTCTTGCCTGGTTAGTGTCATCATTTCTTTGCTGGTAACATAATGTCCCACCTCTACTAAGGTCCCTCCAATGCCTTCTTATCTTTCTCAGAGCAGCACCCCAAATTCATCCTATGGCCTACTAGGGCCACCAGCGGGGTCCTGGCCTGCTCTCTGACCCCACCTCCCACCACTCTCTGTCTCCTTGTTCATTGTACTGCAACCGCTCTGCCTTCCTTACGACTTCTCAGACCTTCCATGCACTGTCCTGCCTCAGAGCCTTTGCACATACTCTCCCTCTGGCTTCCTTACGACTTCTCAGACCTT
>NW_016111346.1:0-1518 GCF_001604975.1 Cebus imitator | reverse complement strand
GGCGCCATTGCACTCCAGCCTGGGTAACAAGAGCGAAACTCCGTCTCAAAAAAAAAAAAAAATTCTCTACCGCAATAATACTTATGCTCTGCCTCTCATGTCATTACTAATACCATTTGACAGGGCTGGACCATGTGGCCAACATAGTTGGATAAGGCTATGCTACATCCAAAGCTAAAAATCTATTATATAGTTAGGATGAAGACAACGACGGTTAAGGATGAAGTCTTATCCCACCCAGGGTGCTCACCTCCACACAGTTGTCACAGACACTGCAGTGGGAACATCGAGGGGGACGGTAGAAGCGGCAGGTGGCACACCATTTCATGCGCACCTGGATGCCCTTGATCTCCACTGTTTTGTAAAGAGGAGCTCGGAAATCATCTTCCTTGTCCTCATCCTCCTCAGCTGTAGAGAGGAAAGGTCAATTAAAAACAACTATGCCAAAACGGTAGTAAGTGCTAGAGATGCAGTGATGTTTAAAAGACAGCTTCTGCCTTTGAGAACTCACAGTCTAATGAGTGAGACTAGGAACTAGGAACTGTAACACAGTGAGGTCAGGTCTTTGTACAACACTATGGGAACACTGATTAGGAAGCAATTTATTCTGCATTGGGAAGTGAGGTTCAAATTAACCTGTAATCCCAGCTATTCGGGAGGCTGAGGCAGGAGAATTGCCTGAACCCAGGAGGCAGAGGTTGCAGTGAGCCAAGTTTGCACATACAACCTAGATCTCTTGCATGTGTAGTTTACAATAGGGTTCTAGGGTTTGTGCGCCTAAGAGAATCTAATGCCTCTGCTGATCTGACAGGAAGCAGAGCTTAGATGCCTCTGCTGATCTGACAGGAGGCGGAGCTTAGGTGGTAATGCTTGAATGCTTGCTGGCCCACTGCTCACCTCCCGCTGTGTGGCCCAGTTCCTAACAGACTACCAGCCGCATCTGTTCTGAAGCCCATGGATTGGGGATCCCTGGTTTAGTGGACACTGAAATCCATTGATATTCTTCAGGTATTAAGGTTAATCTCCTTTGAGAATTGAGGATGAATAAGATATACTCTAAAGTACGTTCCTTGAGCTAAGTACCTGCTCACAAAGGCCTGGTCTTGCTGCAGTCCTTCACAGAATCAAATAAATCTGTTTATTGCTAATCTTTACAATGGCCAGGTAGGACTGTTTTCTTGTATTTGTATTAGGTTGGTGCAGTTATCTTTGCACCTACCTAATAAAAATGTTTTACAGAAACAGTAGTTTAAATGAATGAAAGCTCTCTTTCTCGACACTTAGGTATTTGGGGAGACCAAAGAAAGAGAAGACAATTGTAATCAGACCTCCCTTCCTTCGACCAGAAGTTTCAGATGGGCAGATAACTGTGAAGATCATGGATAATGGCATCCAGGGAGAGCTGAGGAGAACAAAGGTGAGGAATTCAGGGAAATCAAGCTAGGTAACAGGAGGTCTCACCCAAGGTAAAGAAATGGAAGCTTGCTTTAGTTTACATTTTCTTTTCTATTCTTTTTT
>NW_016111345.1:0-1518 GCF_001604975.1 Cebus imitator | reverse complement strand
AAAAAAAAAAAAAAAAAAAAAAAGAGTTAAATAAGGAGTCATACTTTAGTATGAACGATGGTGGAGCTTCTCATAGGAAAGCCTCAGGTCCCTGGGGCAAAGCAGGCAATACTGAAGGAAGGAAGGAAGGAAGGAAGGAAGGAAGGAAGGAAGGAAGGAAGGAAGAAATGAAGGGGGAGGGAGGAAAAGAGGGAAGAAAGAAGGAGGAAGGGTAAGAAGGGAGGGAGAGAGGGAGGGAGAGAGGAAGGGAGGGAGGAAAGAAGGAAGGAAGGAGGGAAGGAAGGGTGGGAGAGAGGGAAGGAAGGACCTTGAAATTTGGTGGTGATCCTTTGAGGAGCCACCTGTCAGAGCCAGGAGTAAGGCTGGCAACCTTAAAAAATGAGAGGCCAAATGTGAGCTGATGCTAGAGCAACAGACAATAAAGAGGCAGTTTGTCAGGAGTGATCTTGAGAGGGGAGATAACAGAGCATGAAACTATTTTTCATGTCTTGCCAGGGGACCAACTTTCCTAGGTTATAACATAAAGAGCTGAAATTACTGATGCTGTGTGGTCAGAAGCAAGTGGCCGGCATGGACACCCATCGCCTGGAACACTGCGCAGCCAACAGGACTGATCACAGGGCACAGGGCGGCGGATCCCAAACCAGCAACCTCTTTGCTCTGAGAGGGAACGGGATTTGTCCAAAACCCCTTAGTATGAACATGGGTCTCTTTAAAGCCATCAGACACGTGAGGCTCAGAGTCTCAGAGAGGTCAAGCAACTTGCCTGAGACCACCCAGCCTGTCCATGTAGGCTCTCGCAGCATATTCCGAGGTGCTCACACCTGTGAGTAGGTGATACAGCACAGGAGAACCCAAGACACTGGGTGTGGCACACACCTGGTGTGAATCCTGGATCCTGTGTTTACCAGGTAAGGTGATCTTCTCCATAAGCTGCTTTGCCCTACTGAGCCTCAGTTTCCTCGCCTCCTTTTTTTTTTTTTCTTTTATGGAGACAGAGTCTTGCACTGTTGTTCAGACTGGAGTGCAATGGCACGATCTCGGCTCACCGCAACCTCCGCCTCCTGGGTTCAGGCAATTCTCCTGCCTCAGCCTCCTGAGTAGCTGGGACTATAGGCACGCACCATCATGCCCAGCTAATTTTTGTATTTTTAGTAGAGCCCTGGTTTCACCATGTTGGTCAGGCTGGTCTCGATCTCTTGACCTCGTGATCCACCCGCCTCGGCCTCCCAAAGTGCTGGGATTATAGGCGTGAGCCACCGCGCCCGGCCTACACTTTTTAAATAAGAGAAAACCCTAACTTCAGTTTTTTTTTGTTGTTTGTTTGTTTTTTTTTTTGAGACAGAGTCTTGCTCTGTTGCCCAGACTATAGTGCAGTGGATGACCTCTGTTTACTGCAATCTCGGGCTCCCAGGTTCAAGTGCTTTCCTATCTCAGCCTCCTGAGTAGCTGGGACTAGAGGTGTGCACTACCACGCCCAGCTAATTTTTGTATTTTTAGTAGAGACGGGGTTTCACC
>NW_016111344.1:0-1519 GCF_001604975.1 Cebus imitator | reverse complement strand
GAAGGAAGGAAGGAAGGAAGGAAGGAAGGAAGGAAGGAAGGAAGGAAGGAAGGAAGGAAGGAAGGAAGGAGAAACATCAGAAAAAGGTCTAAACATGTCATGCAATAAACCTCCATAGGGATGGATGAGTGATCAGGGGAATGGATGGATGGATGGATGGATGGATGGATGGGAAGTAGTCTCATTTCAATTATATCTTTTGCTTCATACACACCAAAACTGACGTCCAAAGTCATAAAACCTTATTGTGACTTTAACACACTTAAAGTCGCAAGCTCATCATTGACCTCATTAAAGATTTCCTCCTTTTATAATTCATATAAAACAAGGCAGATGAGTGCCAGCAGGCTCTTTACTTCCTAGGAGACAAATGAACCCTGGGTGGAATTCCTGTGGCTTTCAAAGATGAATCACATCAAAACCACTAAAAAATGACAGGCTACCACACAACATGAAAGGAAATGAGAGGCTCACTGCAGTGACCTTCAATTGAACTCAAAATGGAAATTGTTTAAAAACTAAAAAAGGAGAATTTACTCAATTTCAGCAATGGTTTCAAGGGCGAAAGGGATTCGTTTTGACCAGTAAAGTTAAAAATGCAAGTCAAACCATTACTTAACTAAAAAAAAAGTGAAATAGTAATAGAACTGGCCAAAAAAAATTGTCTTTCTGAAATACATAAAAGGCCTGATAGTTTTATATTTATTTGCTAACCCAAAAAGATGAGTTGAAATGGTTCTGTTATTTGGGAAAAGCAAAGAAAATATTTTTCTAAAAAGTCAGTTACTTATAAGGTCAAGAAAATTGAAGAAATACAAAGGGAGTTTTTGTTCTTCTTTTTACATCATCAGAATTTGTTTTTAAATTAAGTCTCTAAAAACAAGACAGGGTAATTTTAGCACTCAGACTTTGCAGTCTTTCTCCTCTTTTACCTTCAGAAGATGCAACAGTTAACTACACAAGGTGGAGTAGGTGCCATTTGTTGTTGGAGAACAGAAAGTAAAATGAGACACATTCTTAGCTAAAAACGAGGAGAAGGGGGAAGAGAAGGAAAGAGAAAGGGAAGGGAGAAGAAAGCTTCACTATGTAAAGACAGATCTATCCAAACCTGGCCTCTCAGAAGTAGAATTCCTTGCTCTTCAAAGAATAAAATTGTTTGCCTCTTTTCAGAACAAATTTCAAATAACGCAATACAATACATTCTTTAACTGATAAGATATGCCTTGTTAAAAACTAACAATGTTCGTGACATCACCAAACAAAATATTTGGTAAGTCCATTTTAAAGCAATGAAATGTTAAGTGTGGCTTTTAATCTCTTGAGAGATGAGATGACACATGGTAATACATGGAGTTAAACAGGAAGTTAAATAAAATCAATACAGGTGTGTTTGACTTTGGGAGTAACAACTGAAAGAAAGAGAGACAGATAAAGAGGCAGAGAAAGACATCAGTAGACACTGACATTTCTTCCTCTTTCCAATAAACCTCCCTTTTTTTTTTTTTTTTTTTTTTTTTTT
>NW_016111343.1:0-1519 GCF_001604975.1 Cebus imitator | reverse complement strand
TGAGTTAGGTCGTGCTCTGTCGCCTAGGCTGGAGTGCAGTGGTGCCATCTCAGCTCACCATAACCTCCGCCTCCTGGGTTCAAGTTATTCTCCTGCCTCAGTCAGTAGCTGGGACTACAGGTATGCACCATGATGTTTGACTAATTTTTTGTATATTTTTTTTATAAAGGTAGATTCTAGACTCTAGACAAAAACTCCAGGCAGTAATGACAACACAAATACAAACTACAAACTAAATGGATTTTAGGAAGAAGTAAGGAATATTAGAAAGGAATTTTACCTGAGTTCTGCTGAAAGACTTGAAGGACCATGGGATAAAATGTTCAATAAAACAAAGGATAGTATGTACAAAGTCCTTGTGTTGTTAGGGAGTATGGCAGGCAGAAAGGCCTGATAAAGTCTCGTGGAGTTGAAGTACAGGAAGATAGAGAAGTGTAGAAAAAAAATTTTTTTTGAAAAAATGAGTGAAGCACAGAGAGATTTGTGGAAATGTCAAAATGTTAAGGACTTTTAACTTTAACCTAAGAGCAATAGGAAAACAGTGAAAGATATTAAATTGAAAGAGGAGCCACTGATAAGGTTAGCATTACAATTTTTGGCAGCAACTGGAAATTGCTAGAAAGGTGGTGACAGTGAATATGATAGGAAAAATTTAGAAAGTTGTGAAATTCAGTCAAGTGATGATGTTGGTTTGTATTAGGGTGGTGGCAGTGAAGGTAAAGATAACTGAATAATTAAGAATGATTTGGGAAGTAAAGTCTGTGAGACTTAGCTCTGGATTAGCTATGGGGTGTGAGTGGGATAATGTCAAAAATGCATTTCAATTTCTTGCTTCTACAACTTGATGCTTGGACGTGTCATTCTTGAAAACAGAGGATCTTTATAGAGGACTATATTTGGGGTGGAGGCCAAGTTTGTGTGTGTGTGTGTGTGTGTGTGTGTGTGTGTGTATGCATGTGTGTGTGTATGTGTGAGAGAGAGAGAGAGGAGGGAGGTATGTGTTCATCAGTGATCTGAAGTACCTTTAAAACAGTTAAAGAATAATGTAGAACAAGTAGTTGAATATCCTGCTTTGGATCATAGATATCTCAGATGAATATATCTCTATTTTGCTTACTTGAGTATATGTGCTAATTGAAGCCACAAGAAAGATTATAGATTGAGAAGCCAGTAAAGTTTATAAACAAGCCTTGATTAATTATAGCATACAAAGGCTAAGAAGAGGAATATGAGCCTGAAAATAAACATAGAAGGAAAATAACAGCTAAGTATTGTCTTGTGGAAGCTGAGAGAAAACTGTGTTTCAAAAAAAGTTTGCACAGTTCAACAGCAAATATCATTAAAAGGTCAAATAAACCGTGAACTGTAAAGTCTATGTAGTGATATTGGTGACATAACCAGATTTATTTTTAGAGATGGGACAAAAAGCTAAATTGAAGTGGGTGAGTGGGGAGATAGTGTAATGGAGACAGTGAGCATAAATAATGTGGAGGGATTCGCCTTAGATGGCATAAAAGAC
>NW_016111342.1:0-1519 GCF_001604975.1 Cebus imitator | reverse complement strand
TCTGTCGCCCAGGCTGGAGTTGAGTGGCACAGTCACTGCTCACTGCAGCCTCAACCTGCTGGACTCAAGTGTTCCTATCACCTCAGCTCCAGAGTAGCTGGGACTACAGGTGCACACTACCATGCCCAGTTAATTTTTGTATTTTTTGTGGAGAGTAGGTTTTACCATATTGCTCAGGCGGGTCTCAAACCCCTGTGCTCGTGTGATCTGCCCACCTCAGCCTTCCAAAGTGCCGAGATTATAGGCATGAGCCACTGTGCCAGGCCGATGTATTTTTTATCTCTATGTAAATATCATTCTGGTTTTTAAAATAGACTTTATGTTTAGAACAGTTTTACATTTACAGAGTAATTGGGCAAATAGTACACAGTTCCCAGATACCTACCACCTTCTTAGTTCCCAAAGTTTCCCCTATAATCATTTTGCTTTAGTATGGTACATTAATGAACCCATATTGATACATTATTATTCACTAAAGTCAACAATTTACACTAAGTTTCAGTCTTTGTGTTGTGCAGTTCTGTGGCTTTTCATACTGTCATGTATTCACCATTATAGTATCATCTAGAATAGTTTCACAATCCTAAAGTTTTTTATTCACCTATTCATCTTCCTTGCACTCTCCCTTTCTTTGGCAACTCACTGATATATTTATGGCTTCTATAGTTTTGCCTTTTCCAGAATGTCATATAGTTGGAATCGTACGGTGTATAGTCTTGTCAGATTCACTTTTCACTTAGCAATATGTATTTAAGATTTTTCCAGATCTTTTAGTGGCTTTATTTTATTTTATTTATTTATTTAGAGACGGGGTTTTGCCGTGTTGCCCAGGCTGGAGTGCAATGGCTATTCACAGGCACGATGTCACTACTGATCAGCACAGGAGTTTTGACCTGCTCCATTTCTGACCTGGGCTGGTTCACGCCTCCTTAGGCAACCTGGTGGTCCCCTGCTCCCGGGAGGTCACCATATTGATGTCGAACTTAGTGCAGACATGTGATTGGCATAGTGCACTACAGCCCAGAACTTCTGGGCTCAACCCATCTACCCACCTCAGCCTCCTGTGTACCTGGGACTACAGGCATGTGCCACTGCGCCTGGCAGTCTTTTAGTGTCTTAATAGCTCATTTCTTTTTATTTGTTGTATGGATTTATCAGTTTTTAAAAATTCTTTCACCATTGTGGGACATCTTGGTTGCCTCTGGTTTGGGCAAGTATAAATAATGCTTCAATATTAGTATGCAGGTTTTTGGGTGGACATAAGTTTTCCGTTCAACTGGGGAAATAGCTGGGAGGATGACTGCTAGATTATATAGTAAGCCTATGTTTGGCTTTGTAAGAAATTGTGGCCAGGCACAGTGGCTCACACCTGTAATCCTGCACTTTGTGAGGCCGAGGTGGGTGGATCATCTGAAGTCAGGAGTTCAAGACCAACCTGACCAACATGGAGAAACCCTCTCTACTAAAAATACAAAATTAGCCAGGCGTAGTGGCACATGCCTATAATCCCAGCTACTCA
>NW_016111341.1:0-1520 GCF_001604975.1 Cebus imitator | reverse complement strand
AGAGTCTTGCTATGTTGCCCAGGCTGGAGTGCAGTGGCACAATCTTGGCTCACTGCAGCTTCTGCCTCCTGGGTTCAAGGGATTCTCCTTCCTCAGTCTCTCGAGTATCTGGCATTAGAGGTACCCATCACCATGCCCAGCTAATTTTTGTATTTTTAGTAGAGATGGGGTTTCACCATATTGGCCAGGCTGGTCTTGAACTCCTGACCTCAAAGTGGTCCACCCACCTCACCTGAGATTACAGGTGTGAGCCACTGCACCTGGCCAGAGATATGATGTCATACTTAGCTCACTCACTGATCTTCAACTTCTTTTTTCTGTATATAGTTTAAAGACCCATGTTTCTTTCAAAGACAAGGCAAACAAGAGAGGAGTAGTCCTGCCATCTGTTAACATGAGATTAACTGATTACATTTTGCTATAGGTCATGTGTCCTATTAAATTATGAGTTTCTTCTAGATAGGATCTGTATTTTGTTCTTCCCAGAATTTGACCTGGTAAGAACTCAATAAAAGTTGATTGAATTTTGTAAACTTTAAGCCTAATCTTGCTTGATTTTTTTTCTTACTCGAAGAAACACTTGCCTAGCGCGGTGGCACATGCCTATAGTCCCAGCTAGTTGGGAGGATAGCTTGAGCCCAGGAGTTCTAGGCTCTAATGTGCTATGTCGATCGGGTGTCCACACTAAGTTTGGCATCAATATGGTGACCTCCCAGGAGCAGGGGGCCACCAGGTTGCCTAAGGAGGGTGAACCGGCCCAGGTCAGAGCAGGTCAACATTCACGTGCTGATCAGTAGTGGGATTGCTCCTGTGAATAGCCACTGCACTCCAGCCTGGACAACATAGAGAGACCCTGTCTCTTAAAAAAAAAAAAATGGCCAGGCGAGGTGGCTCACTCCTGTAGTCCCAGCACTTTGGGAGGCCAAGGCGGGCGGATCACGAGGTCAGGAGATGGAGACCATCCTGGCCAACATGGTGAAATCCCGTCTCTACTAAAAATACAAAAAAAATTAGCTGGGCGTGGTGGCACACACCTGTAGTCCCAACTACTCGGGAGGCTGAGGCAGGAGAACTGCTTGAAACCAAGAGGCAGAGACTGCAGTGAGCCGAGATCATGCCACTGCACTACAGCCTGGGCGACAGTGGGAGACTCTGTCTCAAAAAAAAAGTGACTCTGTCTCAAAAAAAAAAAAAAGTTACTAAAAAAAAGAAAAAAGAAACACTTTAAGCCGGGTGTGGTGGCTGACGCCTGTAATCCCAGAACTTTGGGGAGTGGAGGTGGGCAGATCACCTGAGGTCAAGGTGTTCGAGACCAGCTTGGCCAACATGGTGAAACCCCATCTCTACTAAAAATACAAAAATTAGCTGGGCATAGTGGCGTGTGCCTATAATCCCAGCTACTCAGTAGTCTGAGGTGTAAGAATTACTTGAACCTGGAAGGCAGAGGTTGCAAGTGAGCCAGTAACACGCCTCTGCACTCCAGCCTGGGAGATAGAGCAAGATTCTCTAAAAAAAAAAAA
>NW_016111340.1:0-1520 GCF_001604975.1 Cebus imitator | reverse complement strand
TTTTTTTTTGAGACAGAGCCTTGCTCTTTTGCTGGGCTGGAGTACAGTGGCATGATATTGGCTCACTACAATCTCTGCCTCCTGGGTTCAAGCAATTTTCCTGCCTCAGCCTTCTGAGTAGCTGAGACTACAGACACGAACCGCCATGCCCTGCTAATTTTTGAATTTTTAAGAGACGGGGTTTCACCATGTTGGCCAGATGGTCTCAATCTCCTGACCTCATGATATGCCCACCTCAGCCTCCTAAAGTGCTGGGATTACAGGCGTGAGTCACCTCGCCCAGCCTATAGGATTCCATTTACACAAAAGTCCAGAATAGGTAAATCTATAGAGTAGATTCATAGTTGTTCAGGGTTGGGGATGGGAGTGGAGAGAGGGATCAAGGTACAAGAGGGTGACAGCTAACAAGTACCAGGTTTCTTTTTGAGGTGATGATGGTTGCCACATCAACCCCTTAACTTAAAAACAATTTAATTACATGCCTGAGTGGGTGAATTGTATTGTATGTGAATTATATCTTAATAAAGCTGTTAAAAAATTGCAAGGGCTGGGGGGAGTCCATAGACACCTTAGAACAACAAAGGGTCTCCTTGGGAGACCTTTTCAGAAGCATTGACCAAGGCGATTCCACTGGTCATCATGAATTTCATGGCTTGGCCACAGTGATGATTATTCTTTAAGCAAAAATTCATTGGTTTCTCTTCCTTGACCAACATTTATGTAGATCAAAATTTGATGTCAAGTCTCAAGCTGGGCGTAACAGGAGGAAGCGAGCCTCCAGAAACTGCTGTTATACCAAGGACTTGCGATTGGCTGCACCTGGCTGGATTCTGGAGCATCACTGCCCTTACTCACCAGTCAGTTTCGACCAGCTAAAGCCAGCTGCTCTTTGTGGTTGACATAAATTTCATTTGACATTTCTACTGGCTTCAGAAAGTTTTGCCAATAGAACATGTGATGGGGAGACCAGTATGAAATACCGAACCTCCTCCCACACACTTCCAAGCTCACGTGTGACATTCTGATATTTATATATACCCAACACACATATTAATCTTTATTAATCTTTTTTTTTTTTTTTAAGACAGGGTTTCACCATGTTGGTCAGGCTGGTCTTGAACTCCCACCCTCAGGTGATCCGCCCTCCTTGGCCTCCAAATTGCTTGTATTACAGGCGTGAGCCACCATGCCCGGCCAATCTTTATTAATCTTTACACACACACACACACACACATACACACACACAGTCTCTTCAGCAACACAGCATCACTGTGACAGCCACTATAGCAGCACTTGCAACCTACCAGTGATTCTTAATCATGGCCACATATTAGAATCACCTGAGGAGCTTTAAAAAAAATGGCAATGTGTTGGCCGGGCGCGGTGGCTCAAGCCTGTAATCACAGCACTGTGGGAGGCCGAGGCGGGTGGATCACGAGGTCAAGAGATCGAGACCATCCTGGTCAACATGGTGAAACCCTGTCTCTACTAAAACTACAAAAAATTAGCTGGGCATGGTG
>NW_016111339.1:0-1520 GCF_001604975.1 Cebus imitator | reverse complement strand
ACCTGATCCAAATCTCTTAAAATTGGAAATCATTTGATAATTTCCAATTCCACAGCTGACTCTCACAAGACACAATCTTTCCTTGCTCTTCTAGAACATGGCTGATTAATTTTAGGTGTTTTAAATTTTTTGAAAGCTAAAGAATACCTGAAGTCACCTGTATGGAAAAGGATATTTTGATCCTTGATTTATCTAATCTTCTCGGTCATTGGTGAACCAGAATTGAAACTGCTTGTGTTTCTGACATACATGATCTTTTCAATGCTCTGTGGGATAAAAGATTGAGAAATACAGAAAGCTCTAGGCATATTGGGAAGCACACAGCCTTTGATCTGTGGAGTCAGATAAACATGAGTTTGAATCTTTGCTGTCACTCCCAGCTATTCATTCATTTGTTCAACGAATATTTAAGTATTAACTTACATATATACCAAATTCTAGGATGACACAGTGAACATGATAGATAATGTCCCTGCATTCTTGGAAAGTACTGTTGAGGGAAGGAATGCAAACAAGTAAACAAAGCCGGGGTGGTGGCCCTGTCATCCCAGCACTTTGGGAGGCTGAGGTGAGAGGATCGCTTAAGGCCAGGAGTTCCAGACCAGCCTAGGCAACATCAAGAGCCCCCCTTATCGCTACAAAAAAAAATAAAATAAAATAAATTAGCAAAGTGTGGTGGCGTGCACCTGTGGTGCTAGCTACTTGGGAGGCTGAAGTGGGAGGATCCCTAGAGCACAGGAGTTCGAAGCTACAGTGAGCTATGATCGTACCTACTGCTGCACTCTAATCTGGTCAACAGAGTGAGACTTTACCTTTAAAAAAACAAATCTTGGCCTGGTGCAGTAGTGCACGCCTGTCATCCCACCACTTTGGGATACTGGGGCAGGCAGATCACCTGAGGTCAGGAGTTTGAGACCAGCCTGGCCAACATGGTGAAACCTCGTCTCAACTAAAAATACAAAAATTAGCTGGGCATGGTGGAGTGCACCTGTAATCCCAGCTACTCGGGAGGCTGAGACAGGAGAATCGCTTGAACCCAGGAGGTGGAGGTTGCAGTGAGCCGAGATTACGCCAATGCCCTCTGGCCTGGGTAACAAGAGAAAAACTCCATCTCAAAAAATAAAAAATTAAACAAAACAAACTTTGTCTTTAAAGAAACAACATAAGACCTGTCTTAAATAATAATAATAATAATAACAAAAAACAAGCAAGATAATTTCAGAATTTGATAAGAACTATTAAGGAATAACTAGAAGTTAATGCAGTAGGAGGTAGGGGATTTTACTTTAGATCAGGTGGCCAGGAAATGCCTTTCTGACAAGGTAACCTGAGTTAGGACAGAAAATAGAGAAAGTGGCAGTCATGCAGGATGCAGGGGAAGAGCATTCCAGATAGAGGGTGATCTAGCTAAAGACCCTAAAGTAGAAAAGAGCTTGCTGTGGCTGGGCACAGTAGCTCATGCCTGTAATCCCAGCACTTTGGGAGGCCAAGGCAGGAGGATCGCTTGAGCTCAGGAGTTC
>NW_016111338.1:0-1520 GCF_001604975.1 Cebus imitator | reverse complement strand
AGAGAAGAGACAGTACCATCAGGAAAAGTAGACCGCTGGTGAATTGCATGGTATTTGTAACCAGACACACTGTTTCAAATTCTACCTCACAGCTGTCCATCATGAACAAATTAATAATATTCACTAAGCTTCAGTTTTTTCATTTGATTCTTACGAGGCTTAGATAGGATAAATGTATACCTAAAGAGCATAGCACAATGGCTATTATAAAGTGTAGCACTCATTTAATGATCTCTGTTTTTACTATTACCCATAAATATTAAGTGACAAAGTAATAAAATATAATTTTTGTTAGTGGTAATGATGAAGAATATAAAGTCATACAAACAGAAAATTATATATATTAGAAAAGTTAAATAATTTTTCCTGTATCACACAATCTGAAAAAAGGAAAATAGATGAATAACGATTCAGCAAACACTACAAATAACCAGCTGACTGCAAGATCAGATTTTAGTATCAGCATTGCTTTGAGAAGCAAATAACTGGATCACTAGAACCAATATCTGACGCATAGTAATTGCTATTAATAGCTTTGCTGTTATAAGCATTGACAGAAGTAGGAGAGCAAGTGTTGCAGAGTAAACTCTGGTGCCACGTTTAAGTCAACGTGGTCACACCTACTCCTACACCTTCAAATATTACATTCATGTAGATAAATCCCAAATCTATATAAGAGCTCCAGCCCCTATGAATTCATATTTTCACATCATAACTTTCTGATATCTCACTTGTGTTTCAAACCCAAATAATCTAAAATCAAAATCACATTTTAAAATCTCATTCCTTTCCCCATAAACACACAGATCTATTCAGTTAATGAAAGGGATCATGGGAACTATTAGTAGCTGGAGAAGGAAAGAAAAAAGTGAGAAGTAGAAAAAGGTAAAAAATGAGAAAAGGAGGAAAAGAAAGACAAGTAACATCTCTCTTTATCCTACCCGTGGGATAAAGAGAGATGTTGAATTCCTTGACAATACCTGAAACACTTTAAATCAAATCAGTGTTTCAATCTAGTAACATTTTATGCTCATTGCTGTTTTTAAAAAGAAAAAAAAAAAACCTGGGAATAAACAAACTTTGTCTATTGATTCCCCCACTTATTCATCCATTCAGCAACTGTTTATTGACCAACAATTGTGAGAACAGTCCTTGTAGACGTCATCAGAAGGCAGGAAAAGTATGAGCTACAATCCCTATCCTCAAGTTGCTGTTAGATTCTCTAAGAAAAAGAGATGTTATACAAAAAAATCATCAAACAAAGTTCAAACTACAGGATGACATTGCCAGACTTCCTGATGGTGCAGAGGTACGCAGACATACTATTCAGCAGCTCACATTTGGAATTTCCCCTTGGAGACCTCTAAACAGATTGGCACCCAATAAACGTTTATTGAATACAGCAATGAGTGAAATACGGTAGCTTAGTCCTCCCACAAACCCTACTTTGTTTATTTCTTTTTATTCACCATACAGATGGCATGTGTATTTTGGCCTATGAGACCACTTTTTTTTTTTTT
>NW_016111337.1:3985-5505 GCF_001604975.1 Cebus imitator | reverse complement strand
GCCAACACTAGCCAAAAGATTCTCTATCTGCCTGCCTGAGAAAAACAGGATGAAAATATTCCCAATCTTCAATTAACCCAGAGCAAAATCCCTGATTAGGTTAGAGGAGATTCAATGGCCTAGTGAGACAGAGAAATCCAATCTTCCACTTTTAATGTCTTCATATTCACCCCACCCACCTCCATCCTAGACGGAAAATACAATGAGAGAAGAAGGTGGGAAATGTTCATCAGAGCCTGTCATTGGCCAGATGCTAATTATGTCTGGAGTCTGTCCAATAAGGAAACAGAAAGGAAGCTTTCCACAGGCTTATAAACTCTGAAGGCACCAGATTCAGAACTCTCAGGTGAACATAGAGGCTGTGCTGTGTTGCCTGTTCTGAGCTAGAAAAAGAAAGGCGTAAGCAGCCATTCTTAGTAGGCAGTGGTGCTGAGGGAACCACATCCACATCTGGAAATAACAGAGCAGCTCCAGAATATTCACAGAGCCTGGATCCAAGTGGAGACTTGCATCAGGAGAGTGCCTTTCAGACCACAAGTGCAGGTGGGCAGAAACTCAGGGAAGGAGCAGGCACCTTAGGCAGGGTTAGGTGTTTGGGGAGACCTCAAATGCTCAGCCTGTGCATGGAGCAATTCTGCGAGGGCTCCTGCTCAGTCCATGTGAGGACGAAAATGAAAAAACGCCCCTAACCAGGGTGGAAAAGGACACTGCATTGAGGAAGTGCTTAGGAAATTCACTTTGCAGACACCTGGCCAGTGGAGCGGATAATGTAGGTGAGGTCAGAGAAGAATGCAGTAATTGGCAGTGAGGGGGGAGGGCCAGTTGTGCTTGTGCTCACCAACCCCAAAATATGAGAACACGAAACCATAATGCCTGACCTTGCTCTTGCCACTAATTTGGTTCATCTCAACTTGGGAGATTTGTGTGGCCATAGAGGAGTCAGACCTGGAAGCCAGACGAAGTTGGAGTAGAAAGAGAATGTGGAGAGATTTGTGTGAAATGTGAAGAGGAGAGGAAGACACAGGGATATTTATGTATTTTTATTTTTACTTTTGAGACAGAGTTTCACTCCTGTTGCCTAGGCTGGAGTGGAATGGTGCTGTCTGGGCTCACTGCAATCTCCGCTTCCTGGGTTCAAGTGATCCTCCTGCCTCAGACTCCCAGGTGCTGGGATTACAGGCACCCACCAACACATCCAGCTATTTTTTGTATTTTTAGTATAGAAGGGATGAAACCTCATCTATATGTTGATCAGGCAGGTCTCAAACTTCTGACCTCAGGTGATCTGCCCACCTTGGCCTGCAAAAAGGGTATTACAGGCGGGAGCCACCATGCTCGGCAACAAGAGATTTTAGAACTTTGAGATGTAGCAAAAGTGAAAGGGGAGGCTCATAAAAGAGAGTAAGAGAGAAGCTGGTCTGGCTTGGAGATAGTGACACAGAGACAATGAGGCTCAGCTTTTATTTTATTTGAGACAGGATCATGCTGTGTTCCCTACGCTAGATTCCAGTGGCACAATG
>NW_016111337.1:0-1251 GCF_001604975.1 Cebus imitator | reverse complement strand
GTCAAATCGGTGCCTGTCCTATAGAGCACTTAGGGGAAGGATTGCACCCTGCGCCAAACATGGGCTCATTGGGTGATCACTTGTGTGAAGCAGAAACAGTCACTATGTGACATAAAAGGTCAGAGAGATGGGGAAAAAAGAGAAAGAAAAGCAAAACTAAATTATAGATTCAAGGAGAAAACAAACAAACAAAAAAATAGTAACAGAAGTTCCTAATTTGCAACTTCCAGTTAAAAATACAAAATTTACCAAAAGAATGTACACAAAAGATTAAAAGGCAATGGTTGAAATTTCAATTATTACTTGAAATTTACAATCACTTATGTGTTAATCCATTTTGTTCTGATTGGAGAGAATACCTGAGATTCGGTAATTTATAAAGAGAAATTACTCACAGTTCTGGAAATTGAGAAATTCAAGATCAAGGCAGTGACAGGTTTGGTGTCTGGCGAGTGCCTGGTCTCTGTTTCCAAGATGGTGCTTCAATGCTGCAGCCTCTGGAGGGAGAAGCACAGTTTCTCACGTGGCTAACGAGCAGAGGCAGAGCTGCCACGTGCAGTGGCTCACGCCTGTAATCCCAGCACTTTGGAAGTCCTAAGCAGGCAGATCGCTTGAGGCCAGTAGTTAAAAGATCAACTTGACCAACATGGCAAAACCGTGTCTACACTAAAAGTACAAATATTAGCAGGGCATGGTGGCATGTGGCCGTAGTCCCAGTTGCTTGGGAGACTACAGTGAAAGGATCACTTGAGCCCCAGAGGCAGAGATGGCAGTGAGTCAAGATTGTGTCATTGCAGTCCCGCCTGGGTGACAAACAAGATCCTGTCAAAGAAAAGAAATAGAAAACAGAGTGGGGACATATACTCTCAAAAGCTCTGTTTTAGCCTGGCATGAATCCAATCACTGGGGGAGTCCTTGCCACCTAAACACCTCCCATTAGGTTCCACCTCTTCGCACTGTTGCATGGGTGATTGTTTCATAGTACATGAGGTTTGTGGAGACAAACTTGAAAAAATAGCATTGGCTGGGCGCGGTGGCTCACGCCTAGAATCCCAGCACTTTGGGAGGCGGAGACGGGTGATTCACGAGGTCAAGAAATCGAGACAATCCTGATCAACATGGTGAAACCCCGTTTCTACTAAAAACACAAAAAAATTATCTGGGCATGGTGGCGCACACCAGTAGTCCCAGCTACTCAGGAGGCTGAGGCAGGAGAATTGTTGGAACCCAGGAGGCGGAGGTTGCAGTGAG
>NW_016111336.1:0-1520 GCF_001604975.1 Cebus imitator | reverse complement strand
CTTCAATTTAAAAGAAAAAGGACATTAATGAGTAATAGGAAATCAGTTGGTTGCAGTACTGCTCTGCCAAGATTTGGAAGCAACCTAAATGTCCATCAACAGACAAATTGATAAAGAAAATGTACATATACACAATGAAGTACTATTCAGTCATAAAAATAATATATCCTGCCATTTACAACAACATAAATGAAATTGGGAGTTATGTTAAATCTAATAAGGCAGACATGGAAAAACAAACTTCCTATATTCTCACTTATTTGTGGGAGCTAAAAATTAAAACATGGAACTCATTGAGAGAGAGAGTAGAATGATAGTTACCAGAGGTTGGAAAGGGTTGTGAGGGGGGGGACAATTAATGGGTTCAAAAATATGGCTAGATAGAATAATTAAGACCTAGTATTTGATAGGACAACAGGTGACTACAGTCAATAATAATTTATTGTAGGTGGTAAAACAACTAAAAGTATACCATTTGATTGTAGCAAACAAAAAAAAAAATGATAAATGTTTGAGGTAATGGATACTCCATTTACCTTGATGTGATTTTTACACATTGTATACTTTTATCAAAATACCTCATATGCCCATGATATACCCACAAAAATGTATACCTAGTATGCACCTATTATGTAACCACAAAATATAGACCTACTATGTACCTATGTAAATTAAAAAAAAAATTTTAAAGTGAGATTGGCAATCAATTCCTGTTGTCCCATTGAGTCATCCGATTAACTACACAGCACAAGATGCGAACAAGCCAAGCAGCAAGTATGTGAAAAGAAGCCAAACATACTTGAAGAGTAATATGAAGTTTTCAGCATTTCTACAGTTCTAGGGAGACCAGACATCTACTTCAGAGCCTCCAAAGAATGGTCCTGGCAAACACTCAGGCTTTAATTGGGACACCTCGAGGGATGCACCATGTAGATGGGGAAAACTAGAGGTATCCTGAACCTTACTGAAGGTGCAAACTAGTCTAAGTTATTTCAAGATGTGATCAGATTTGGGTAATATATCTCTTTTTTGGCCTGCCAGAGGATAGTTTAAATTATCACTAACATTTCTCATTCAGAGGATTGGTAGTGAGGGCAAATTTCTTTTAGGAATATTAAGTAATAGGACCAGAAAAAACAACAGACAACAGAAACATATCTGCATGTGACACAAATACTGCAGTAATCAGAAAACAAATTTAAAACAGTTTTGATTGGTATCTTCAAACAAATAAATGAGCAAGTGGAGAATTTTAAGAGAAAATAAGAGAATGATCACATGGAGAATTTTTAATTGAAACAATACAATAACCAAAATTCATAGCATGATAGAGGTATGCAGCTGAAGATAAATTATCTGGAAGACAGAGTAAAAGAAAATGTCCAGACTATAACAAACAGGCAAAAACAGATGGAAAATACACAGAAGAACATAAAAGAAATACAGGACACAGGAAAAAGCATAATACATAGTATAACCGGAATCTATACTAGTAGAAATAGAAGAGAGAGAAAATGTAA
>NW_016111335.1:0-1521 GCF_001604975.1 Cebus imitator | reverse complement strand
GTTCCTTGAGGAATCACCACACTGTCTTCCACAATGGTTGAACTAATTTACACTCCCACCAACAGTGTAAAAGTGTTCCTATTTCTCCACATCCTCTCCAGCATCTGTTGTCTCCAGATTTTTTAATGATCACCATTTGAAATGGATTTGCATTTCTCTAATGACCAGTGATGATGAGCATTTTTTCATATGTTTGTTGGCCTCATAAATGTCTTCTTTTCGAAATTTTCTGTTCATATCCTTCGCCCATTTTTGAATGGGTTCATTTGTTTTTTTTTCTTGTAAATCTGCTTGAATTATTTGTAGATTCTGGATATTAGCCCTTTGTGAGATGGCTAGATTGCAAACATTTTTTCCCATTCTGTTGGTTGCCAGTTCTCTTTAATGACTGTTTCTTTTGCCTGCAGAAACTTTTAAGTTTGATTAGATCCCATTTGTCTATTTTGGCTTTTGTTGCCATTACTTTTGGTGTTTAGTCATGAAGTCCTTGCCTATGCCTGTGTCCTGAATGGCTTTGCCTAGGTTTTCTTCTAGGGTTTTTGTGGCGTTAGGTCTTATGTTTAAATCTTTAAGCCATCTGGAGTTAATTTTAGATTAAGGTGTCAGGAAGGGGTCCAGTTTCATCTTTCTGCCAGTTTTCCCAACACCATTTATTAAACAGGGAATCCTTTCCCCGTTGCTTGTTTTTGTCAGGTTTGTCAAAGATTAGATGGTTGTAGATATGTGGCATTTCTTCTGAGGCCTCTGTTCCGTTCCACTGGTCTATATCTCTGTTTTGGTACCAGTACCATGCTGTTTTGATTACTGTAGCCTGGTAGTATAGTTTGAAGTCAGGTAGTATGAGCATCTATGCCTTTTTAGTTCAGTTTTGTTTTTCGTTTGTTTGGTTGCTTTTTCCTTTTTGTATTTGTAGAAATTTAAGGGGCACATGTGCAATTTTCTTACATAAATATATCACACAGCAGTGAAGCCTGGGCTTTTAGTGCATTAATCACCCTAATAATGTACATTGTACCCATCAACTAATTTCTCATCTCCTACCCTCCCACCCTACCAAATCTCCAATGTCTATCATTCTGCATTCTATGTTCACGTGTACACATTTTTTAGCTCTCACTTGTAAGTGCGAATATGCAGCATTTGACTTCTTGCTTTTGCATTGTTTTGCTGAAAATCATGGCCTCCAGTTTGATCTGTCCTTTCACTTCACTTGTAAGGTAGACAAATATTAAGTTTTGGCCAAAGTAAATTTTTACTTAGATTGGCTTTGTCAACTGATACTTTAATCATTTTCCCTGGATTGAGTGGGATTCCTGGTTGCAACTTCCTTTAGTTAGATTCTCCAAGTTTTTTTTTGAACAATATAGACAAGTAAAAATTGTAAAAATATGTTAGTGGCCAGGGAAAAGATACTGTTTGCTTGGCAAACTCTTTAATGACAAGCTTCTTGCTTCCAGTTTTAGGGATGTACAACTTTCACCTGTGCACCAGATGTGTCGAGAATCATAGAAAACATCTCTT
>NW_016111334.1:0-1521 GCF_001604975.1 Cebus imitator | reverse complement strand
ATTATTTGTAGAGACAAGGTCTCACTATGTTGCCCAGGCTAATCTCAAACTCCTGGGCACAAGCAATCATCCTGCCTTGGCCTCCCAAAGTGCTGAGATTATAAGTATAAGCCACTGAGCCAGGCCTTTATTTTCCATTTTTAAGTAGAGAATGATGGACCTATAGCAATATTTGCTTTGTTGCTTTATAACACTGCTAAATCCCTTGTTGTTGTCCTAATGACCTCACTCAAAGCCATAACCTTAATTTTTTTAATGCCTCTTTTATGATACTTCTAAGTATGCCAAATTTCCCTTTTATGTGCTTCATTTATGTTCAAAATTAATTGTTTCCAATAATCTTCTACTTCCAATATGTATCAACTATGAACCATAAGCTTATGGTATCTTGTAAATTAGTCCACTACCTTACATCCAGTTACCCCTACAATTTTTTTTTTTTTTTTTTTAAGAGATAGTCTTGCCTGGGCATGGTGGCTCACACTATAATCCTGGCACTTTGGGAGGCCAAGGTAGGTGGATCACTTGAGGTCAGGAGTTCAAGACCAGTGTGGTAAAACCCCATCTCTACTAAAAATACAAAAATTAGTTGGGCATGCTGGCACGTGTCTGTAATCCCAGCCACAGGGGAGGCTGGCGCATAAGAATCGCTTGAACCCAGAACGTAGAGGTTGCAGTGAGCTGAGATCTCGCCATTGAACTCCAGCCTGGGCGACAGAGCGAGACTGTCTCAAAAAAAAAAAAGAGAGTCAGAATCTCGCTCTGTTGCCCAGGCAGGGCTTAAACTCCTTGACTCAAGCAATCCTCCCAACTTAGCCTCCCAAGTGGCTAGGACTACAGGTGCCTGCCACTGTGCCCAGCCTATTCCTACAGACTTTTTAAATATAACCCAAATAGAATTTTCCTGATATCATCTCTAAGCTTTTGATTAACCTATTTCAAATCTAATGGGATTAACTCTCATTCTTTATTAAATCGTCTTCCTCCTATCCCTGGCCGTAAGGTTCTTTTTCTTATTAACAATTAAGATAACACTAGCATGTCAAACCCAAATACAATTTATTTGGCCATTACCTATTCTTTTAGATTACAGGAACTGTCTTTTTGTACAAACATTTAAGTACAGCTTGGACTGGTAATAAGACTACCTTGTAGCCTCTAAAATATCTTACAATTGTTTCTAACTTTTTGATACAAAAGACCCCTTAGTCAAGACCAATAAGAAAGAATGCTTTATTCAAGACTCAAATACAAGACAAATTTTACAGGGAAGTTAATCTAAAACCACCTTTGGGAAAAAAAAAAAAAGGCTTACGCCTATAATCCCAACACTTTGGGAGGCCAAGGCAACCAGTGTAACCAACAAGGAGAAACCATCCCTCTACTAAAAATACGAAATCAACCAGGCATGGTGGCATAGGGAGGCTGAGGCAGGAGAACCACTCGCACCTAGGAGGCAGAGGTTGATGTGAGCCAAGATCACACCATTGCAATCCAGCCTGGGCAACAAAAGCAAAATTC
>NW_016111333.1:0-1521 GCF_001604975.1 Cebus imitator | reverse complement strand
TTTTTGAGACAGAGTCTGGCTCTGTTGCCCAGGCTGGAGTGCAGTGGCACGATCTCAGCTCACTGCAACCTCCACCTCCCGGGTTCAAGCGATTCTCCTGCCTCAGCCTCCAGTAGCTGGGATTACAGGCACCTGCCACAACACCCAGTTAAGTTTTATATTTTTAGTAGAGACAAGATTTCACCATGTTGGCCAGGCTGGTCTCAAACTCCTGACCTCAGGGGATCTGCCCACCTTAGCCTCCCAAAGTGCTGGGCTAACAGGCGTGAGCCACGGCACCCAGCCTAGAGGATGTTTTAATCAATAAAATAGTACCAGGGAAATTGGTTAACTAATTGATAAAAACAACAAAGTTTAATTCCTACCTTATGGCATGAAGTAAATTACATATGGATTAAAGTATTAAATGGGAGGGAACTGTGCCACAAATTGATAAACATATAAGTAAATATTTACCAAACCCAGGGCTAGAAAAGAAATTTCTAAGCATTAAGGCAAAAGAAAAATTAAACAATGAAGAATTATTATATCAAAATGTAAAACTTTTGTATGTAAAGAAATTTATTAAACGAAAAATCAAGTTACTGGGTTCCATGAAGACCCAGCAGAGACTGAAGGAGGGAAAGAAAGCGTAGAGAATCAGAAGGAATCTTAGGGACTAGGATCTGGGGAGGATATAAATACCACTTCTGAAGTCCTGGAGAAGATAGGACAATCTATCATGAAAAGCTGTACTACTACTGTTCAAATCTGCTTCCAGTAGCAGTGGAGTAAAGCCATAGGTGAATCCTTTCCTAGACAATAATGAAATGCAGACAATTATTTTTTAATCACTCAGGCTGGAGGGCGGCTGCGCGATCTTGACTCACCGCAACTTCCGCCTCCCAGGCTCAAGCGATTCTCCTGCCTCAGCCTCCCAAGTACCTGGGATTATAGGCACCCACCACCATGCCCGGCTAATTTTTGTATTTTTAGTAGAGACAGGGTTTCTCCATGTTGGCCAGGCTGGTCTCAAACTCCTGACCTCAAGTGATCCACCTGCCTTGGCTTCCCAAAGCGCTGGGATTACAGGTGTGAGCCACTACACCCAGTCAACAAATTTTTTTTTTAAATAACCAGCTATTGGAAGAAAGTAGTAGCTAGAAGTCAGAGAACAGCCTACCCTTAAACGACTGTAACTGTTTGCAGTAAGAATTGCAAGACTCTGTCTCAAAAAAAAAAAAAAAAAGAATTACAAGTTTATAGTTGTTGATTTTGTGTGGTGGGGAGTTGTTTTCTTGTTTTGTGCCTCAGAAAATTCCCCAACCCTTACAGCTGTAGCAGAAGTAATAAATCAACCTTACTAACTCAAGATGGCAGAGGAAGGAGTACAAGAATGCGAGAACAGGCCGGGCGCGGTGGCTCAAGCCTGTAATCCCAGCTACTCAGGAGGCTGAGGCAGGAGAATTGCCTGAACCCAGGAGGCAGAGGTTGTGGTGAACCGAGATCGCGCCATTGCACTCTAGCCTGGGTAACAAGAGT
>NW_016111332.1:0-1521 GCF_001604975.1 Cebus imitator | reverse complement strand
TATTTAATATAGATCAAAGGTCGAGGGTCTTTGGATAACACCATTAGAGGGTAATTAACTTTTGCAGACCCACCAAGTAGGAGGTAGGCAAGCATGGATGGGCACAGGTTGGTCCTAGGACTACAAGGCATTTAAACTCTTTTGTGTTCCCCTGTTAACTGCCCTATGCTTCAAGCCTCAAGATAAAAGAACTAACCGGCTTTGACCTATTCTTTCCTGAAGCTTTAACAAAAACCTCCTGATCTTCCATGAAGGCTTGCAGTTATTCTAATGCCTATAATTTTGCCAACCACCCTGATCAGTCCCCCAAAGAAATACAAAAAATTAGCCAAAGGATGAGAGGATTCCTGAGAGAAATTCTCTGAGGAGTCTGAGGCATGAGAATCATTTTAACTCAAAAGGTGGAGGTTGCAGTTAGCTGAAATCATGCCACTGCACTCCAGCATAGCAAGATTCTATCTCAACTAAAAAGAAAATATCAAATGACTTTATACTCTACGGGCAGGGATGGCATGAGATGCAGGCAACATAGAATGAAGTTACTTTCCCCATTTGCATATAAGATGTTTCCATTCACAAGAGACCTTTTATCAGGTTCGTGTGCAACATGGCATCCTTCCTGACAAGCAAGTATTCCAGAGAGTCCCCTTCTCCCCTTGACTGAGAAAGATTTCCCTCAAGCTCCATCTCAGTCCAGGCACACACTGTCTCTGAATGGGCATTTACCATCAGAGAATACACAGACCTGTCCCAACATGGACTTTTCCCTCATACAAATGCACACATCCCTATACTGACTCTCCCCTCAGACATGCGCACCTGTCCTCATGTGAACTCTTCCCTCAGATAAGCACACATGTCCCCACATTGACTTTTCTCTCAGACAAGCATATATGTCTGACACTGAAGAGTTGTGTGTCAAAATGAGCTCAGGATAGAAGCGATTATAGACTCCAGCTCTGACAAGTTGTAAGTTTCCTTTTTTAAAATTCTAACTGAAGATGTTGCATTATTTTCAAGGACAGTGGTTTATAGCTCTAAATGCACAGACTACAGGCAGTTGTCTATTTCCTCTGTGCAAGATTTGTTATTTGTTTACTGTTATTATATATTAATAAATGTTGATACTATAAAGGTACCCAAACAGGGTCCACCTTGGAGAAAAAGAAAGCACAATGGGCAAATTAACTTTGAATATCCAGTCCCAGGAGTCCTTTGACCCTTCCCTCCCTGGAATTCAGAGACAGAGATGGGAAGAGTCCTGCTGAGCTCCACACCTCCACACACACCTGTCCACAGTGAGAAAGACATGGAAAGGAGGCCCCTCCACTGCTAATGTAGAACAGCTTATCCCCTGTCCCTGCAGTTCCTGGTAAAAAAATCCACCCCACACTTTGCCCTTCTTCAATGTCCATACCATGGGATCGGGGTTGATTTGGGCTTCCCTTCTCATCACTCTCAATATTCAGGTTCCCTGTGGTTTAGGCTCAGTTGTGGCTTCCACACATGAAGCTGTTCTCA
>NW_016111331.1:0-1521 GCF_001604975.1 Cebus imitator | reverse complement strand
CCTTTCCACAGTGGTCTCTTGCTTTTCTTGGGGTGCAGTGGCACGATCTCAGCTCACCAGGTTCAAGTGATCCTCTCGTTTCAGACTTCGAAGTAGCTGAGCCCAGAGGCTCCAGCCACCACATCAGGCTAATTTTTGTGTGTGTAGAGATGGGTCCCACTATGTTGCTCAGGCTGGTCTCCAACGCCTGGGCTCAGGCGATCCTCCCCTCTCAGCCTCTCAAAGTGTTGGGATTACAGGCGTGAGCCGCTGCACTCAGCCAAACGAGTTCTTCCCCACCTTTTCCGGTACTCTCGCCAACCTACCCCAGGGATGTCCTCTCCCTACTTCTCAAAATGGGCCGTTTCTTTGGTTCCCCCAATCGGCAAAACTGGCATGTCCACCTATCTTCCTGGCATAAGGAACTCGCCCCTCCCAGGCCCCCTCCCGAGCCCTCCCTTCAGCCGACGCTCACAGGGTCCTTGGCCACAGTAAAGAGGAGGTCTCCTTCGCGGTTATACTTAATCTGCGTAATGGACCGCTCATGGCCCTGCAGCAGGATCGGCTTCTGTGGGGACAAGACAGTAACGTCAGTGACCGGAATTGGGTCCCGGCCTCAGCCCAGGACCCCCACTGCAGTACCCCAAACTCTGGAACTCACCATCTCGGCGATGATACGAAGACCGCAACGTGAGTAGGACCGGAAAAGGCTTTGGAACCACTTCCGGATTGTGGGTCTCCGCCCCCTCGCTCCCGGAAGTAGAAGACAGCAGCGTTGCCATGGCGGCGTCTCTGGGTAGGTAGCCAGTCCCGCCCCTCCATGGATTTCTCGAATTCATTTAGAATTCATTTCCTGCTCCATGTCCCCCCCGCCCCCAAATCCCAACCCCTGCTACAACCCCAGAGCCGGACTCCTGGATTCATCTCCCCAGCCTCCCGGGGCCTTTCCTAGCCGCCAGTCGCAGCGGAAGCGAAGAGAGCGAAGGAGGAAGTGGGGGCGGCTACCTGGGGATAGGAAGCCAGGAGCGGGCGGAGCAGGCAGGCGGGCGGCCGTTTGGGGTGGGGGTCAGTGACTCAGTCGTCTGCATTCAGGGCAGGTGCTGGCTCTAGTGCTGGTTGGCGCTCTGTGGGGTGGCACGCAGCCGCTGCTGAAGCGGGCCTCTGCCGGCCTGCAGCGGATTCATGAGCCGACCTGGGCCCGACAGTTGCTACAGGAGATGAAGACCCTCTTCTTGAATACTGAGGTGCGTCTGTGAAAGTCCCCGCTCTCGGGGGAGTTGCCGCCAAGAATTTGGTCTTTGGGGTCAAACAGGTCTGTGTCAGCCCCACCACTTACTAGAAACTCTCCAGAGTCACTTGTCCTTCAGTTTCATCATCGGTAAATGGTGATTATAATAATAAACATCTGCCGGGCGCGGTGGCTCACGCTTGTAATCCCAGCACTTTGGGAGGCCGAGGCGGGTGGATCACGAGGTCAAGAGATCGAGACCATCCTGGTCAACATGGTGAAACCCCGTCTCTACTAAAAATAAAAAAAATTAG
>NW_016111330.1:0-1521 GCF_001604975.1 Cebus imitator | reverse complement strand
GTTTAAAAAAAAAAAAAAAAAAAGAGCTCTCTTGGCCTAGAAATAGTGTGGAGACAAAAGTGACTCCATCTTGGATGCCAATTCGCCGTGTTGACTTTTGATTAGCTCTAGTCCCACGAGTGCTTTTCATTCCTACTTTATTTACTGTCTCAATTTTAAGAACATGTCAACCTTGATGCTATCACACAAATTATAGGCTCTGATGCATATACATTCTTGTCTGCTCTGGAAGGCTGCCTCTCATAATCTTGCACAGAGCGCTTATACCCTTTCCCTGTGGTGTATAACCTGGGTCTGGGGGGAACCATGTGGAGATCTACCTGTCTCGCTGCTGCCCGAGACCATGCTTCTGTCTGTTAGTTCCCCCAATAAAACATCCTTTACTGACAAACTGGATTTGTCTGCCTCATTCTTTGGTTTCTTGGCTCCTTTGGCATTTGAGGGCTATTTGCATAAATGACTCTTTCAGGAACAAGCAGGAATAAACAACCACACCAATTTCTCCATAAAAGGATTCCAAACCTACAGGTGGGAGGGACTCCTGTCTGGAATCAGGGAAGGCTCCGTGGAGGAAGTGGCATTCACAGTGAAGGCATGCAGAGGATGGGATGGGGATTCTGGGAGGATGTCCCAGGAACAGAGGCTGAAGTGGGAATGGATTTGCAGAGCCCCAGGAGGGAGCTGTCCCAGGTGACCTCCAGGTGACCCTCCATGTGTCTGGTGGAGTAGGTTGGGGAGGGGAGCCTTGTGAGCACCCTCCAATCCTGGCTTCACACACCCAAAGCCCTGGCCATGCTCCACCATGGCAGCAAGGACCCTCCGCAGGCCAGCAGCTGGAAAGTGGCAGGGCTGGGGGTCAGGAGGGAGAGAGCACCCCGGATAGGCAGCTTCATTTCACCTGGAGCTGGTCTGGTTTCCAGTGGGCCAGCCATGGAGGTCTTCAGGAAGGAGATGTACTGGCTGGAGGAGGGAGAGGAGGGCTGGCAGCGTGCCCGGGGCCCAGGTTCTTCTTCACTCTGATGGAACAGTCAACCTCCACAAGCGTCCTGGAGGACAATTCAGCCATGAGTGAAAGGCTTCCAAGGTGACCCAACAATTGTAGAAAGTCATTGCAATGAAATAGCTGACACAGATGAGTTCATCACAGTGCTGTTTTCATAAGACTCAGCACCTGACCTAAACGAACCATAGGAGGTACATTTGACAAGTTACAATATATGCATACAACAGAACACTGGGCAGCCATTCACAGATCCTTGTGGATCTATTTTTATTTAGAAAAATATAAGCCATTGTTAAGTGAATGAAGCAGTTTCTGAATTAGTTCATATGGCATTCCTAATTTTGTTTAAATAAATATGTCGATATGTATAGATCTGCATAGGGGAAAATCTGATGAGATGTATACCAACATGTGGTAACAATGGTTAACTCTCGGTAGGTAGAACTTTCGATGATTTCAATCATCACTACGTTGTTTATCTGTGTTGTTGAGTTGGCGTGCTTTTTTTTTTTTTTTTT
>NW_016111329.1:0-1522 GCF_001604975.1 Cebus imitator | reverse complement strand
AAAAAAAAAAAAAAAAGATGGGGTAGATGAGATGGCCCTTCAGCCAAGTCTGATGGAACTGTCTCCCAATAGACTTATAACCAGTCTAGTCCATCACCCCACTGGAGGAGGGAGACACAGGCTGAGGACCACTGAGCACTCAGCCAGGAGACTGAGGCCCTTGGCACAGCTGGGCCACTTCAGTCCAGCGCCCTGCCTGACAAAGCCCGGCTACAGCTCATCAGCATGCAGCAACTCCCCCCTACCCCAACCAGTATCTCCAGTGTGGACAATCGGACAATCAGCAGAGCTGCTCGGGTGGATCTAAGACTCCCCTAATGAGAGTCTTGACAATTTGGAAACTAACGATATGCTCAACTCATCTTTAATTGGCACAGTGCTGCTGGAGATGCCAGTGCGGATGGGACTCAGGGCGGCTTTGACTAGGGGTCATTAGCGCTCCTTGGCAGCACTCTTTGATGGAGGCCTGTCCTCACCCGCCCCCGGAGCCATCTCCCCCCCCCACCCCACTGCTCCAACCACCCAAGCTACGCTCTGCCAGCTGGACCCACATTGGCTCTTTCCGTCTGGCCTGTGGGGGACCCCAGGCTGGACCCCATGCAGATACCCCGCCCTAGGAGGCTGGTCACATTCTTAGGCGCCGAGAGGTCCCTCCGTCCCTCACCATTGGCATTTCCCTCACTGGGTGGGCCTCAGCACTATGGAGGGGGTCTCATGAATTGTGCAGGAAGCAGGAGTGGGGAGCTGACTGGTGTGTGGGAACCTGCCTTCCAAGAGACCCATCTTAGCTCTTTCCATCCTCAGCTCCTGGCCCTGTTCGGAGCCTCATTTTCCCCAAGCGCAAAATGGGGATAACCTTGGTCCTTCCCCCAGGGGCTCGAGAGTGGGCAGTCTTCACTCGTGGGAAGATGAAAGGGCGTAGGAGAAGTCTGGTGCCTGCTGCTCCCCTCTTCCGGGGGTGTCCAGGCTGGCAACCTGAGCCCAGTGACGGTCCAGCATGGGAGGTCCACGAGGGAGACCCAGTGCCAGGCCAGTGTGGTAGGAGCCCGGGAAGGCAGATCATGCCATGCTGAGACTCAGTGAGGTCCAGCCATGCCTGCTCTGCTGCAGCACCTGAGACTCGGGAGCCCACCTTCTCCCCGTGAAGCTCTTGTCCCTGGGCACCCCAGCCCCCCACTTCTCCTCCTGCCTCCCTGGCTTCTCTGTCTCTGCCTCAGCCCCCTTGACCCAGCACACAGCTGTGTGGCTTCTAGAGCCTCACTTTGAGGCCCTCTTGCCCTCTCACTCACTCCCCCTCCCTATAGGAGCTCACTTGTGATCTCACCTTGAATAACCACCCCCACAGATGATCCGTAAGTGTCTCTCTTTGGATGCTGGCACCTCCAGACGTCCTGCAGGAGCCGCTCTGCTCCCGTTACTCAGTCTCTTACCTCAGTGAATGACACCAACTATCTGACCAGCTGATCAAAGCAGAACCCTGGAAATCATTCCTTTTTTTTTTCTTTCTTTTTTTTTTTTTTTT
>NW_016111328.1:0-1522 GCF_001604975.1 Cebus imitator | reverse complement strand
CGGGTTCAGGCAATTCTCCTGCCCCAGCCTCCAGAGTCGCTGGGATTACAGGCATGTGCCACCATGCCCAGCTAATTTTTTGTATTTTTAGTGGAGACGGGGTTTCACCATGTTGACCAGGATGGTCTTGATCTCTTGACCTCGTGATCCACCCGCCTCGGCCTCCCACAGTGCTGGGATTACAGGCTTGAGCCACCGTGCCCGGCCGAGATCTTATTTTTTAAAAGAATGTGGGACCTTCCCTGTCACACTGTCTTGCTCCTGCTCCCACTATGTGAGATGACTCACTCTCCCTTTGCTTTGTGCCATGATTGGAAGCTTTTTGAGGCCTCCCCAGAAGCAGAAGCTGCTGTGCTTCCTGTATAGCCTGCAAAACCATGAGCCAATTAAACCTCTTTTTAAAATAAATAATCCAGTCTCAGGTATTTATTTATAGGAATGTGAGAATAATAAAGTGAATATTTCTGCAGTAAACATGGATGTGTGAATATTTCTTTCAGGTATACATACTTTGCATACTTTGAATAGATGCTCAGAAGTGGAATTATTGGGTCATATATATTCATTTTTTTATTTTTGGAGGAACTTGCATACATTTTTCATGTGGCTGCATCACTTTTTTTCCACCAAGGGAAAAAAAGTGCATAAGGGTTTCAATTCATTTACATTCCTTCTATTTTTCCTTTTTGTGGAGAATGGGGTCTCGCTATATTGCCCAGGCAGGTTTCAAAAGCCTGGGCTCAAGCTGTCCTCTGCCTCTGTCTCCCTAAGAGCTGGGATTACAGGCGTGAGCCACCGCACCTGGCCATTTCCTTTACATTCTTGACAATATTTGTTATTTTTTGTTTGTTTAATATTGGCCATCCTAGTTAATGCACAATAATACCTCATTGTGGTTTTGCTTTACATTTTTCGAAAGATTAGAAATTTTCTCAAAAATTGGTTGCTGTGTCAAGATCCACCACCAAATAAATATTGGCAAGCCTACATCCAGGGGCACAGATGGATGTTTCTGTCTGTGGGCTCCTGTGTATTTCATCTTTGGAGAAACATTTATACTTCAATATATTTGGTGAAGTATAAAATTTAAGTGCCTTACAATTTTCTTTCTTCCTATAAATATAAGCACTGGTTTGAAGAATTTTGCTGGATTCTTCAACTACTGAGTTTTTTTATGCAAAACTAAGTGAATAACCTTGACTGAGAATCAGAGACCTAAGCCCGTTGACTGCAGGGTAAGGTCAATCTTGATCCTGCCAAAGCAGGTCATTAATAGCCCAATAATGTTTTGCAGGTGAACCTTTCCTTCAAGTGTCCCTGCCTGCTCAAATTAGATAGGGAAGGAGACTTTGTACTGAGAAGCTACAGACCACTGGAAAGCTGGATATCCACAGGCAGATGCAGTGAGGGTTGGGATGGGAAGAGATTGTGATATCCTCTGAGAGGGTGTAATTGTTATTGTCATGGGGCTGTTTCTAGATATTGTCAAATAAAAAGTGAGTTTATTCTTTTTTTTTTTTTT
>NW_016111327.1:0-1522 GCF_001604975.1 Cebus imitator | reverse complement strand
GAGAATTGCCTGAACCCAGGAGGCGGAGGCTGCGGTGAGCTGAGATCACGCCATTGCCCTCCAGCCTGGGTAACAAGAGTGAAAGTCCATCTCAAAAAAAAAAAAAACCAAAAAACAAAAAAAACCCAGTGCTTCAATATTTTAGTACCTGTGTCCTTTTGCACATATGCAAGAGTTTCTGTAGTCTGGGGTGTATATCTATACGTGGAATTGCTGGGTGTTAGGTGTGTGCATCTCCAGCTTTATTAATACAGTAAAAATATTCTCAAAGGGGGTTGGACCATTAACACTCTTATTATCAGTATTAGCAGTTCCTGTTGTCTCTAACCCTCACAAGTAAGCTGATTTGTCAGCTTTAAAATTTTTGCCAATGTTTTGGGTACAAAATTATATTTTAGCCTTTTCCTGATTATGAATGAGATTGGACTTTTTTTTATGTTACTAGTGATCGGTTTCTCCCCTTCTGTGAAATGTGTATTCACAGTCGTTGCCCATTTTCTATTGGTTTCCGTGTCTTTACTGGAGTTATAAAAATTTTCAGAATACTAATATTTTCTTCCAATTAATGTGTGTTAGAAACGTGTTCTTCTAGTCTATGGCTTGTCTTTAGTCTTTTCACATTTTCTATGGTGTCTTTCAATAAACAGAAGTTTCAATTCTGATAGAGTTATATTTATCTCTTCTTGCAGATTCTGCCTCTTTTGTCTTAAATCTTTTTATAACATACAATTGCAAAAAATAATTTATTTTCTTCAAGAATTTTTAAAAAGTTGATATATTTCATCTGTCAGAAATTTGTTTTTTGATTACAATGTGGGTCCTTGCGGAAAATGAATTTTCCAGGCATTATTTATTAAACTGTCCATTTCTTTTACACTACTCTAAAATTGCAGTCCTATCTTCTTTCACATGTGTAAAGGCCTGTCTCTGAGGTTCCTGTTTTTGTTTCATTGGTATACTTACCTATCCCATACCAGTAACTTACTAGTGAAACTTTAAATAATACTGGAAATCTTACTGGCAAATTCTCTCTACCTCTACATGTACATTTCTTCTTCAGTGGTGTATTGGCTAACTTTTTTCTTCCTATTCTTGACATTTTGCTCCTTTGAATAAATTTTAGAATTAGCTTATCAGATCCCATAAAAACAACTTTTTCTGAAGATTTAGTTTCATTGATTACAATTTTTCTATAACATACACTGAGTCTACATAAGTAAGAGGTAAATAATTTCAAAGGATTGTGTAAAGATTAAGGAATGAGTTAACTGGGTGACATAAATCCTAAAAAATTTAATTAGTGAGATTTCATTTTGCTTAAAAAACATGAAACATCACAGCCTATAGGAAACCAGCCAAAATCAATGAACCTTAAATATTTTATCCCAGTTTCCCAGCTAGCTCATTTAAAAATCATGCCCATCTTGGGAGAATTTAAGTTTCCAATAAAACTGGTGAATAAGTATTTATTCGTAAGCAATTTGTTTCTCTCTTTCTTTCCTTTCCTTTTTTTTTTTTTTTT
>NW_016111326.1:0-1523 GCF_001604975.1 Cebus imitator | reverse complement strand
AGCAATGTGTATTTCTTAGAGATGGCGGTCTCTAAATTGTTTGATGCAGCATTCTACATATTAAAGTTTGTTAATTTTGTCATTCAAATCTTCTATACCTTTGCTGAGCTTTTATCTTCTTGATTCATTAATAGCTGAAAGTTGTGGTGGATTACATCTGTGATCCTGGCGCTTTGGGAGGCTGAGGCAGGAGGATCACTTAAGCCCAGGAATTCAAGACCAGCCTGGGGAACATAGTAAGACCCTGTCGCTACAAAAACATTTAAAAAATTAGCCGGGCATGACAGTGCATACCTGTAGTCCTAGCTACACAGGAGGCTGAAACAGGAGGATTACTTGAGCTCAGGAGGTTGAGTCTGCAGTGAGCCATGATCGTGTCCCTACACTCCAGCCTGGGCAACAGAGCAAGACCCCATAACAACAACAATAACAAAAATAACAACCACCACAACAGCAGCTGCAAACTCCATTCTTGTCAGATATTAATAAAGATATGCTGAGGTTTTTTGAGGGGTGGTTAATATTTACCTGCTATATCTTTTTTCATCCTTTGACTTTCAGACTTGCTGTATCTTGTGACTTAGATGTGTCTTTTATAAACAGTATATAGCAGGCTTAAAAATGCATATGTAGCTTAACAGAATGTATAGTTAAACAGTATATTTTCCCCTTTCCCAAATACTGCAAGAAAGACCTCAGAGCACTTCAGTGTGGCCATCCTCTTTTGCCTGAGCTGTTTTGTATGTTAGGTCTGTTCTCTTCTTTTTTGCAGCCTCAAATTCTACCTTACTATGGCGATGGGGCTTGTTTGAATTTCTTCACTTTTTTTTTTTGAGATGCACTCTCACTCTGTCACCCAGGCTGGAGTGCAATGGCGCAACCTTGGCTCACTGCAACGTCTGCCTCCCAGGTTCAAGCGATCCTCCTGCCTCAGCCTCCTGAGTAGCTGGGATTACAGGAACCTGCCACCACACCTGGCTAATTTTTTGTATTTTTAGTAGAGATGGGGTTTCACCATGTTGGCCAGGCTGGTCTCGAACTCCTGATATCAGATGATCCACCCAAAGTACTGGGATTACAGGCATGAGCCACCATGCCCGGCTGAATTTCCTCACGTTTACCACGTGATTGCTCACTGTTTCTTCAGGCAACTCAGGCTTCCCTTTAGGGATGGCTTTGCCTCCTCCTGCAGTACGTCCTTCACCTGTAGGTCTGACAGTGGCACTCCTGGTTTCATTTTGTTTGGAACATTTAAATAAGTATAAAATAAAACACATAGAAAAATGCATGAGACAAAAATGGACAGAATTATTATAAAATGAACACTAGAAGCGCCACTCATGTGCTGCCTCCAACACCTTGCTTTTTTTTTTTCTTAATTATTATTATTATTATTATTATTTTTTTGAGACGGAGTTTCACTCTTGTTACCCAGGCTGGAGTGCAATGGCGCGATCTCGGCTCACCGCAACCTCCGCCTCCTGGGTTCAGGCAATTCTCCTGCCTCAGCCTCCTGAGTAGCT
>NW_016111325.1:0-1523 GCF_001604975.1 Cebus imitator | reverse complement strand
TAAAAAAAAATTTGAAAAAAAAAAAAGGAAGAGGTGCATCTACAAAGCTCAACGTCGATTTGTAGGAATATAAAAATATCCAGCACCAAAAGACAAAACTTCATCAAAATTTTACCAAAAGGTAAAATTCACATTGCCTGGCATTGAAATAAAAAAAAAAAACAGGTATACCAAGAAGCAGAAAAATAGGACCCATTTTGAGGAGAAAAATCAATCGATCCAAACTTACCCAGAACTTACATATTTAATAGATGTTATAATTAGCAGATAAGCACATTAAAAGCCATTATAACTATATTCCATGTGTCCAAAAAGTTAAAGGAAAGAATGGTCATGTTAAGTAAAGACATGAGATGTATTTAATAACGTCCAAGTCATACACCTAGATATAAAAACTATAATATTTGAGAAGAAAAAATACTAGAAGATATTAATTACTACAGATTAGTGAACTTGAATATGTAACAACAGAACATATTCTAAATGAAATAAAACACATTTTAAAAGATAATAGAGGATGAGTGCCTTTGTTCATGCTGTTTCCTCTTCTGGAAACACTTTTCCCCCATCCCATCCATAGAGCCTTCAACCAATCAATTCTGAATCTGTCTTCTGGTTTCATCTCCATCATTACTTCCTCCCTGCTTTTACTTCCCTGATTAGGTAAACCCTCTTTTAACCTATTCACAGAACCATGTACTTCCCCTCCACAGCACTTACCAGAGTGACAGCTTCACAAATATTTGAGTCTGTGATGACTATCTGTCTTCTTCACAAGACAGTAGTAGCTTCATAAGGGCAGAGACATGTCTGTCTATTTTTGCTTACCATGATATCTTCCAGCATCTCAAACTCTGCCAGTTATATCCCATTTGTATCTAGCACCTTTGTGATTTTCATCTATTAATTATACTCTCTCTCCCAAATCTTCAACCTCTCCTTATTTACCGGTTATATCCTACCAACATCCCCTTTTCCTTACTAAGAAACTTTTTTCTTACAATGTTCTCTCAGCTACAGATAGTGGTGGCTATGTAGTTCTGTCCCATGGGATGTATTAGGCAGTCAGTGGATAGGATTTTTTGGAAAGCTCTATATAAGGAGACTAATTCCATTGACAAGGTATTTTTGCCCTCTCCTCTTCTTCATTCTTCCTATCTGGAACATAGAAATGATGGCCACAGTTGCAGCAGACATCCTTCAACCAGAAGGCACCTGGAATATGAGAGCTATATACCAAGGACCATGGAACAAAAATATATATAAGGGGACTGAGACATTGTAGAGCTCCTGGGCTTGTTTCAAGTGAGGGAAAGATATCTCCTGATTATTTTAAGCGTTCATTTTCAGGTCTTTGTTACTCATATCCAAATGATATTCCAAATACCCATCCTAAAACATGAGATGTCCCTACACCAACTTGTGTGTGTGTGTGCGTGCGCGAGTGTCTGTCTCTCTCTCTCTCTCTCTCTCTCACACACACACACACACACACACACACAGAGTCTAAACACACTATCTCA
>NW_016111324.1:0-1523 GCF_001604975.1 Cebus imitator | reverse complement strand
CCTATGAATAGAATGCATTTCTGCCTTATTCCCCATCTTCCTGGGGAATGACCCTACACATTGAAATCCAGGCACTTTTGCTTTTGAAATCCATGTTTTTTAACAACCACCCTCAAAAGCCAATAGGTTTTGGGTGTGCCTGTAACGATATAGCCTTGTAAATGCTTAACATATTATCATAAATTATTGTCAATGTAAGTCCAAAATACCTCATAATTATTTTAATTTATATATTTTTGTTAGTGGTAGAACCACTTTTGTATGCTTATTGGCCATTTAAAATGTGTTCTGCTTGTTTGTTTGCTCATTTCCTTATTAGGATGTATTTTCAGCATTGTAGAACTATTTACATATGAGGAACACTGCATCTTTGTCATATGTTAGGTTGAATCACATAAAGTTGCCAATATTTGACCACTTTTGACCTATAAAAATGTCAATTTCATATGGTTCAATGTAATGTATTCATTAGTCATAATAATAAGTGATATTTATTTAACACATGCAAAGCACTATGTTTTATTTACATGTATCATCTCATTTAATTCTGAAAACTACTCATCTCCATATACAGATGAGGAAACTGAGAGACAGGTTATGAAACTTGCTAAAGTTCATGAAGCAGTGGTAGTCATGTATGGGGGAGGGGTATCAGGATTCAACTATGGTCTTTCTGACTCAGAGGGATATGATTTTAACCACTGTGCTATGCTATATATTGTTTTGCATGTTTGTTCTTCCAGATAACTTTTTACACACAAATTTCTCCAAAAAAATTTTGGTGGAATTTTAATTTGGATTACATTAAATTTATAGATTAATACATGGGGAATCAATATCTTTACAGTATTGAGTCTTCCTATTTAAAATAAAGGTATGTTTCTGCATTAATTGTTCTTTTAGCCCTTTATAGAGTTTTATATATTTTTCCACAGGATTATTCAAAATGATAATTCCAAGGATTTAATAACGTTCATCCTTTGGGTTTTTATCTTTTTGTTGCTAATGTGATGGAATTGTTTCCCATTATATAATCTAAATAGCTACTATGTGTATATAGAAAAGTATTGATTTGGGTACATTAATTATTATGTACTTATTCATTTTACTTAATTATTTCTATCTCTTGAATCTGTTCCCTTTTTTCCATCACAAGAACACCATCCTCTCTTACGTGGATGACCAGTCTCCTAACTGGCCTTTTTACCTGCTAGCTTGCCCTGCTAAAATCTTTCTCACACTGTTGCCACAGTGAGCTTTCAAAAGTACAAATCTCATGCTTGCGTTAATCCCTTAAGTGGATTTATCCCCATAGCCTTCAGGAAACATTTATTCCCGCTCACAAGGTTTCCAAGTCTATTTGTGTTCTAGACTGATTTACTTACCTTTCAAATAGTGTGTCTTGCTACTCACCCACATGGATACAACATTCTAGCCATATTAACTACTCATATTTATTATAATGCAGTATGAACACTCATGTCTTAGCACATACTGCATCCTATGAATAGAATGCATTTCTG
>NW_016111323.1:0-1524 GCF_001604975.1 Cebus imitator | reverse complement strand
ACAATCATGTCATCTGCATATAGAGACAATTTGATTTCCTCCTTTCCTAATTGAATACACTTTATTTCTTTTTCTTGCCTGATTTCTCTGGCTGGAACTTCCAATACTATATTGAATAGGAGTGGTGGGAGAGGGCATCCTTGTCTAGTGCCAGATTTCAAAGGGAATGCTTCCAGCTTTTGCCCATTCAGTATGATATTGGCTGTTGGTTTGTTGTTAATAGCTTTTATTATTTTGAGATATGTTCCATAAATACCTAGTTTATTGAGGGTTTTTTAGCATAAAGGGCTGTTGAATTTTGTCAAAGGCCTTCTCTGCATTAATTGAGATGATCATGTGGTTTTTGTCTTTGGTTCTGTTTATATGGTGAATTACGTTTATAGACTTGTGTATGTTAAACCAGTCTTGCATCCCCAGGATGAAGCCTACTTGATCATAGTGGATAAGCTTTTTGATGTGCTGTTGCAATCCATTTACCAGTATTTTATTGAAGATTTTTGCATCTGTGTTCATCATGGATATTGGCCTGAAGTTTTCTTTTCTTGTTGAGTCTCTGCCAGGTTTTGGTATCAGGATGATGTTGGGAAGGATTCTCTCTTTTTGGATTGTTTGGTATAGTTTCAGAAGGAATAGTATCAGCTCCTCTTTGTATGTCTGGTAGAATTCGGCTGTGAACTCATCTGGACCTGAGCTTTTTTTGGTTGGTAGGCTATTAATTGCTGCCTCTACTTCAGCCCTTGTTATTGGTCTATTCAGCGTTTTGACTTCTTCCTGGTTTAGGCGTGGGAGGAGGCAAGTGTCCAGGAATATATCCATTTCTTCCAGGTTTACTAGTTTCTGTGCATAGAGTTGTTTGTAATAATCTCCAATGATGGTTTGTATTTCCGTGGAATCTGTGGTGATATTCCCTTTATCGTTTTTTATTACATCTATTTGATTATGCTCTCTTTTCTTTTTTATTAATCTGGTTAGTGGTCTGTCTATTTTGTTGATCTTTTCAAAAAACCAGCTCCTGGATTTATTGATTTTTTGAAGGGTTTTTTGTGTTTCTATCTCCTTCAGTTCTGCTCTGATCTTAATTATTTCTTGTCTTCTCCTAGCTTTTGAGTTTTTTTTGATCTTGCTCGTCTGGCTCTTTCAGTTTTGACAATAGGGTGTCGATTTTAGATCTTTTCTTGCTTCTCATGTGGGCATTTATTGCTATATATTTTCCTCTGGACACTACTTTAAAAGTGTCCCAGAGACTCTGGTATGTTGTGTCTTCATTCTCATTGGTTTCGAAGAACATGTTTATATCTGCCTTCATTTCGTTGTTTATCCAGTCAACATTCAGGAGCCAGTTGTTCAGTTTCCATGAAGCTGTGTGGTTCTGAGTTAGTTTCTGAATTCTGAGCTCTAATTTGATTGCACTGTGCTCTGAGAGACTGTTTGTTATGATTTCCGTTCTCTTGCATTTGCTAAGAAGTGATTTACTTCTGATTATGTGGTCAATTTTAGAGTAGGTGTGATGTGGTGCTGAGAATG
>NW_016111322.1:0-1524 GCF_001604975.1 Cebus imitator | reverse complement strand
AAGCTGGGTGTGATGACGCACGCCTGTAGTCCCAGCTACTGGGGAGGCTGAGGAAGCAGAATTGCTTGAACCCAGGAGGTGGAGATTGCAGTGAGCTGAGATCGCGCCATTGCACTACTGCCTGGGTGACAGTGCGAGACTCCATCTCAAAAGCAAAACAAAAGAAAAATCATGGTCTTTTCCTCAGAAATTACAAAAACAAATTTAGTAGTTTGGTGTTTATTCTCTTAGACTTTTGTCATGTACCTGCAAATGTGAAAAACAATATATAATTTAAAATATATAATTGATGTTTTAAAAAATGCATATTCACAGTGTTTTACAACTTGTCTTTTTTTAGTAGAAACATCATGGGCAGCCTTCTGTTTACCAGAGTGTTAGCTCCATCAGGACAGAGTTGTCGTTAAATTTATTGCTGTATGTCCCTTCCTAAAACAGTGCCTGGCTCAGAGGAAGTACTCAGATAATTATCAACTAACTAAGTGAATATTACTGAGACTGGGAATTTTGAAAGGGAAGAGTTGTTTTTTCCTAGACATAGGAAGTTAGCATGCTCTGAAGGGTAAAATAGGCCAGAGGATGACAAGTGAAAGTGACACCAAGGAGAAACTTATTTCCTTCTTCTGGGAGTTTTAGGCTAGTTTACATTGTTAGAAGATCCAGGATCTGAAAGCTTAGACTTTTTTTTTTTTTGCAAGGCAGAGTCTAGCTTTGTGACCCAGTGTGGAGTGCAATAGCACTATCTTGGCTCACTGCAACCTCTGTGTCCCAGATTCAGGCAATTCTCCTGCCTCAGCCTACCGAGTAGCTGGTACTACAGATGCCCACCACTGCTCCCAACTAATTTTTGTATTTTTAGTAGAGACAGGATTTCAGCATGTTGGCCAGGATGGTCTCAATCTCTTGACCTCATGATTCACCTCCCTCTCCCTCCCAAAGTGCTGGGATTACAGGCATGAGCCATTGCACCCAGCAGCTTAGACTTTTAATGTAAGCCAACAGCTGTTTTAAGTTCTTTTTTTGAGAACGGAGTCTTGCTGTGTCCCCCAGGCTGGAGTGCAGTGGCACGATCTTAGCTCACTTCAACCTCTGTCTTTTGGGTTCAAGCGATTCTCCTGTGTCAGCCTCCCAAGTAGCTAGGACTATAGGCGTGTGCCACCATACCCGGCTAATTTTTGCATTTTTAGTAGAGATGGGGTCTCGCCATGTTCAAGCTGATCTTGAACTCTTGGCCTCAGGTGATCTGCCCACCTTAGTCTCCCAAAGTGCTGGGATTACAGGCATGAACCACCATACACGGCCTAGTTGTTTTAAGTTCTATAGGAGGGGTAGACTTTTTAACAGTTGCTGAATATTAGCATGAATTTGACATGAAAACTGGGCCATGTGGGGATAAGGATAGAGTATAGAGATTAGGTAAGAAACTATGTTATTATCATTTTGAGGTAAAAACATGCAGAATAAGGAAGATTATTGATTCTGAAAATCAAAAGACTTTGGTTCAATTGATTGATTGATTGATTG
>NW_016111321.1:0-1524 GCF_001604975.1 Cebus imitator | reverse complement strand
TAAATTAGAATGTATTTCCTGTGTTGTGTGTCCCAATTTGTAGACAAGGAAGGTACTTTAAAAAAATATTTACTTTTTTTGGAAGGCCGAGGCAGGTGGATCACGAGGTCAAGAGATCAAGACCATCCTGGTCAATATGGTGAAACCCCCATCTCCACTAAAAATACAAAAAATTAGCTGGGCATGGTGGCGCATGCCTGTAATCCCAGCTACTCAGGAGGCTGAGGGAGGATAATTGCCTGAACCCAGGAGGCAGAGGTTGCGGTGAGCCGAGATCGTGCCATTGTACTCCAGCCTGGGTAACAAAAGCGAAACTCCGTCTCAAAAAAAAAAAAAAAAGAAAAAAGACTGACGCCAGCGAAGGAGCATCCCCTCCTATCTACGCAGAAAACAAGATCAGTGGAGGATTTGTTTCTCATGTGGTCAAATGGGACCAACATATCTAACTTATCAAGCCATGGACTTAAGTATTTTCCTCAAAGGACTTTGTTACTTCACTGCTCTGACATTACTTTTGCCAAAAAAGTGAGTAATAGGACATACTAAGGTGCTCACTCATTTCCCAAAAAGGCAGATACGGAGCTACACGGCATTATCATTCACTAGAATAGAAAGAATCGGCCAGGCGTGGTGGCTCACGCTTGTAATCTAAGCACTTTGGAGGCCAAGGCGGGCAGATCACCTGAGGTCGGGAGTTCAAGACCAGCCTGACCAACATGGTAAAACCCTGTCTTAAAAAAAATAAATAAATAAAAATTAAAATTAAAAAAAAATGAAAGAATCAGGAAATAGGTAATTATAAAGAGTTTGACTAGATAAAAGTCTTCAGATAAATCACAAGCATATGCACAAAACCCAAATATCACAGTTCAAGAAGGAAAGAGAAATACACACTTACCTGGGCCATTGTTTTAGAACTGAACAACTGATCAGTCTTCTTGGGGTTGCCTCTGCAGAAGACACAGATTCCAACAGGCTAGAGCTAGGGGTGGAAAAAGAGATTAAAATCAGGGGTGGCCAGGCACGGTGGCTCACGCCTGTAATACCAGCACTCTGGGAGGCCAAAGCGGGCGGATTATCTGAGGTCAGGAGTTCAAGACAAACCTGATCAACATGGAGAAACCCCATCTCTACTAAAAATACAAAATTAGCCGGGCGTAGTGGCACATGCCTGTAATCCCAGCTACTTGGAAGGCTGAGGCAGAAGAATCACTTGAACTTGGGAGGCAGAGGTTGCGGTGAACTGAGATCTCGCCACTGCACTCCAGCCTGGGCAACAAGAGTGAAACTCCATCTCAAAAAAAAAAAAGAACGGTGCACCCTGGGTCCCCAAAGTGATATAATATGACCTTTTGGCTCCTCTGTCTTCGCTTCCCAAAACAAACACGTAACTGTGACATATCTGGGAAAAATTAAAGAGTATTATGGATCAAACCTAAATCAAACTCTCAATGAAACCTCAGGAAATCTAGCTGCACGAAGCAGAGGATGCTTTACTTTTTCTTTCATTTTTTTTTTTTTTTT
>NW_016111320.1:0-1524 GCF_001604975.1 Cebus imitator | reverse complement strand
AAAAAAAAAAAAAAAAAGGAAATTAAAAGGAAAGAAATAGTCTTTTACATTTACCTACTGTTCTTTACTTCTTTCAATGATTCAGATTTTCATGTATCTTTCCTCTTTAGCCTGAAGAACTGCATTTAGCATTTCTTCAAGTTCAGATCTCCTGATGATTAATTTTCTTTTAATTAGTCTGAAATGTATTTATTTTGCCTGTATTCTTTAAGTTTATTCTCATCAGATAAAGAATTCTGAGGCCAGGTGCAGTGGCTGATGCCTGTAATCTCAGCACTTTGGGAGGCCAAGGTGTGATTTCTTGAGGCCAGCCTGAGCAACAAAGTAAGACTCCCATCTCTGAAAAAAACAGCAAGGCACGGTGGCATGCACCTGCAGTCCTAGCTGCTTGGGAGTCTGAGGTGGGAGGACTGCTTGAGCCCAAGAGGTTGAGTCTACAGTGAGCTGTGGAAGCACCACTGCAGTGCAGCCTGGGTGACAGAGCAAGATCCTCATTTTTTTTTTTTTTTTTGAGACGGAGTTTCACTCATGTTACCCAGGCTGGAGTACAATGGTGCGATCTCGGCTCACCGCAACCTCCGCCTCCTGGGTTCAGGCAATTCTCCTGCCTCAGCCTCCCGAGTGGCTGGGATTACAGGTGCCCGCCACCATGCCCAGCTAATTTTTGTATTTTTAGTAGAGACGAGGTTTCACCATGTTGGCCAGGCTGGTCTTCAACTCCTGACCTCGTAATCTGCCCACCTCTGCCTCCCAAAGTGCTGGGATTACAGGCGTGAGCCACTGTGCCTAGTCCTGCTGTCTTACGCTGCATTGTATATCTGTTTCCTTCCTTTTACCTTCTGCCTATCCGTATCATTGTATTTAAAGTATATTGCTGATAGACAGCATATATTTGAGTTTTTCTGAATTTCTGATAAACTCCGCCTTTTAATTGGAATGTTTTAACCATTTACAGTTAATATAATTAATATGGCTTGATTTCAGGCTACCATTTTTGTTTGGTTTGTCCTAGCCGTTTTTATTATTGTTCCTTTGAACCTTCTTTCCTGCCTTCTTTTAAGTTAGTTGAATATTTTTTACAATTTCATTTTAGCTATCAGCTTTTTATCTATACTCCTCTTATTGCATTGGATTTCTAGTGTTCGCCCTAGGGATTACCATAAACATACTTACCACATTAGAGTTCATGTCATACCACTTAATGAACTGTGCCAACAGGTAGGTCCATTTACCCACCCATGTGCCCACCTATATTTATGTGTATAACATTGACATGTATTATAAACACAATATAGTCTTACAAGTTTTGCTTTAAACAGTCATATGTATTTTAAAGAAATTAAAAGGGGGCCGGGCGCAGTGGCTCACGCCTGTAATCCCAGTATTTTGGGAGGCCGAGGCGGGTGGATCACAAGGTCAAGAGATCGACACCATCCTGGTCAACATGGTGAAACCCCGTCTCTACTAAAAATACAAAAAATCAGCTGGGCATGGTGGCACATGCCTGTAATCCCAGCTACTCAG
>NW_016111319.1:0-1525 GCF_001604975.1 Cebus imitator | reverse complement strand
GTAGAGACGGGGTTTCACCATGTTGACCAGGATGGTCTTGATCTCTTGACCTTGTGATCCACCCGCCTCGGCCTCCCAAAGTGCTGGGATTACAGGCTTGAGCCACCGCGCCCGGCCCTTTTAAACATTTTCGTGAGACAGGAGACACCAATCAATATGTGTAAGATGTATAGTCATTTGGTCCAGTCAGGTGGAACAACTAGAAGTAGGAAGTGGGCATGCTTCTAGGTTAGAAGTAGATAAAACAAAAGGTTGCATTCTTTTGAATTGTTGATCAGCCTTCCACTGAATACAATTTTGTCTGGTTCAGTGAATCTGAATTTTTACATATACAGCAGGGCAGAGGAATGGCTTGATCTTGGCCCACCACAACCTCCGCCTCCCAGGTTCAAGCAATTGTCTTGCCTCAGCCTCCCGGGTAGCTGGAATTACAGGCATGCACCACCACGCATGGTAATTTTTGTCAGGCTGGTCTCGAACTCCTGACCTCAGGTGATCTTCCTGCCTTGGCCTCCCAAAGTGCTGGGATTACAGGCGTGAGCCACCATGCCTGGCCAGGGAGCTTATTTTGATTCTGATCTTGTCAGCTATATTTCAGGCATAACTTGTTTTCCTTGGAGCATTAAATACTGCTTTGGTATTACACAAATAAAACACAGATCCCTTTGTATCATATTCATTGCTAGTGATATTGACACCCAAATTTAGAAACATTCCAGAGTCTGGGCTCCCAGTAATTCTTTGTGATCCTCTAAAAGGTAAGTTATTTTTTCTCACAAGACACAGTGACATCTAAAGTCACATTGAATGTCCTGCCACTTTTGTTTCTCTATTTTCAACAATTTTTGCAAAGCATCTTTGGGGGCATAACTTTGACTATCCCTTTAAACTCTTCTCTATTAGAAAGCATCCTGATGAAACATTGAATAATTGTGTTCACAAAATCCATTTACAGTCTTCCTTTCTTTGAATATTTTTTCCAATGGCAAATGTTTGCTTTTGTTGTATTGTAGGTAAAAGGAATGCTGGGAAACAAAACAAAGACAAGCATTTATTAGAATAAGTGATTCAGTCACAATTTGCTATTTTAACTTTTTTTAAATAAAAGTTTTACCTTTGAAAACGTCCAGCCTTAAATTGAAATTGTCTCCAAAACATGAATTCTTTCCTTGGTTCTAAGGCAACCAGCTTTCCTAGAGAGTGAACCACACCACAAGAAAAAAGATATGATAAATATGTTTTCATGTATGTGTTATTTTAATATAAAACATGTAAAAGAGGCATTTCCTTGAAATTATATATTAGTTTGCATAATTTACTTTGCAGCATCATGAATGCTCTTATTTTAAAAAGTGGTAGTTAGTGTTAATTACTACTTATTATTAGTACAAGTAATTAAGCAGATATTTGAAAAAATTACAATTTTTAAATAAAGGTTTTATTTTAAATTAGTTTTAGATTCACATTGAAATTGGGAAGAAAATGCAGATTTCCTAGGTAGACCCAAACTAGTTTCCCCTCATAT
>NW_016111318.1:0-1526 GCF_001604975.1 Cebus imitator | reverse complement strand
GCAGCAGCATGATCTCGGCTCACTGCAACCTCCGCCTCCCGGGTTCAAGCAATTCTGTGCCTCAGCCTCCTGAGTAGCTGGGATTACAGGCGCCCACCACCACACCTGGCTAATTTTTGTATTTTAGTAGAGACAAAGTTTTACCATCTTGGCCAGGCTGGTCTTGAACTTCTAACCTCGTGATCCACCCACCTCAGCCTCCCAAAGTGCTGGGATTACAGGTGTGAGCCACTGCGCCTGGTGGCTCCATCCATTTCAAGCTGAATTTTTCCAGAGGTCATGTCAGGCCAGCAAATCTGTGGCTTCTAGCATCTACTCTTTCCTCATTTTTGAAATTGGGGCGCTATTCATCTAGTCCTGGCAACATTTTCCAGGTCCTAGATCAGTGCTCTCCAAATCAAGTGCTCACAAGATTTATTAGGGGTAGGGGGATGCAGATTCCCAGGCTCTACTGACAATACTCAGATTCAAAAGTCCAGGGCCTTGGAATATGCATTTAAAGTGCACCCTTCCGGGAACTTTGATGCAAGCAAGCCCTACATCTCAGTGGGAGAAACACTACTTTCTAACAGTATGCATCTCTCCCTTGGGCTTTGCTCCATCCTCATGCTATTTTTTCTACCCCTTTTTATGAAGACATAAGAATTGGGGCTGGGTGCAGTGGCTGTCACTCATAATCCTGGCACTTTGGGAGGCTGAGGCAGACGGATCCTCTGAGCCCAGGAGCTTGAGACCAGCCTGGGCAACATAGGGAGACACCATCTCTATAAAAAATACAAAAAATTAGCCAGGCATGGTGGCACACAGCTGTAGTCCCAACTACTCAGGAGGCTGAGGCGGGAGGATCATCTGAGCCTGGGAGGTCCAGGCTGCAGTGAGCCGTGATCACACCACTGCATTCCAGCCTGGGCGACAGAGTGAGACTCTGACTCAAAAAAAAAAAAAAAGGATATTTTTTAATTTAAAAAAGAAAACAGGGAAAAAAAAGAATTGAGCATTGAGTAGGCCTTAAACACTGATTGGACCGATTGATATATTTCAACTCCAATTTTATTTTTCCACACAAAAAAAGCAATGTCTCAATGTCTCTCCAGGGGCATTTGGTTCTCAGTCACCCCTCAGTTAATCCACAACAAACAAAATCACACAACAAACACAATTTCACATAAAAGATTCATTAAGAACCAAAAAGCATCAAACTTGGGTATATTTCTGTTAGACTATTTGCCCCATGGGCAACTTCCTAAATATCCCTTGAATCTCTGGCACCCACATGGTGCCTTTCACATTGCAGATGTTGGATAATGCTAAATGAATGAATGAATGAATGAATATACGAATCAATATTTCTAGGTCAGAGTCCTTTAAAAATTTAGTTGCTGGGCCGGGCGCGGTGGCTCAAGCCTGTAATCCCAGCACTTTGGGAGGCCGAGGCGGGTGGATCACGAGGTCAAGAGATCGAGACCATCCTGGTCAACAAGGTGAAACCCCGTCTCTACTAAAAATACAAAAATTAGCTGGGCATG
>NW_016111317.1:0-1526 GCF_001604975.1 Cebus imitator | reverse complement strand
AAAAAATCAAATTTTATTAATTTTAAACCAAAAAGGTAATATATATTAAGCTATAAAAAAAAAACTCTGTCATTTGTGACACAGATAAACTTGGAAGACATTATATTAGGTGAAATAAGTCAGACACCAAAAGACAATTATCACACATTCTTACTCATATGTAGGAGATAAAAAAAATTTAGTCTTATGAAGATAGAAAGTAGAATGATGATTATGACAGGCGAGAAGAATGGTGGTGGAGGATAGAAGGATAAGGAGGGGTTAGTTAATGGGTAAAAAAAAAAAAAAAAAGTGCACTTAGATAAAAAGCCTAAGATATAGTCACAATAAGGTGAATGTAGCTAACAATAGTTTATTGTATATTTCAAAATAACTGTAAGAGTGAAATTTTCTTAACACAAAGAAATAATTAATGCTCCATATATGACAAACACGTTATATTAATCTTACATTGTTATAGTAAATGTTATATTAAATATTTTAAAACCTTGAAGACCATTCCTTTAAAATGTGAAACAAGACAAAGGTGCCCAATGTCACCACTTTTAACATAGTATTAGAAGTGCTAGCCAGAGCAATTAGAAAAGAGGAAGAGTAAAAGAGGCATCCGAATTGGAAAGGAAGAAGTCTAATTATCCTTGTTTGCAGATGATATAATCTTATATTTTTAAAAACCTAAAGACTCTGATGAGCAAATTCAGTAGAGTTGCAAGATACAAAAATTACTTTCAAAATCTGTAGAATTTTGGTATGCTACTACAAACATAGGGGGAAAAAATCAAGAAAGCAATCTTATTTACCATAGATACCAAAAAATATACCTAGAAATAAATTTAACGAAGCAGGTGAAAAATCCTTGCAAGGGAAATTATGAAACACTGATTAAAGAAATTCGAGAAAAAATAAAAAAAAAAAAAAAAAAAAACTTCTTCCTTTATAGCAATGCAAAATGGACTAAGACAGGAAATTGGTACCAAGGAGTGCCCTAATAAATATATCTAAAAATGTAATAGACTTTAGAACTGGATAATGGGCAGAGATTGGAAGCATTTACAGAGCTCAGAGGAAAACAGGAAGATGAGTTAAGCTTGGGAACTTATTAGAAACTCGTTAAGTAATTGAAATATGAATGCCAGGTGGACAAGGTCTCAGATGGAAATGAGAAACTTACTGGGAACTGGAGCAAAGTACACCCCTGTCATGATGTATCAAAGAACATGGCTGCATGCCCTAGGGCTTTGTGGAAGGCATAACTTAGGAGTAATGACCTAGGGTATCTGGAGGAAGATATTTCTAAGCAATAAAGCCTTCAACAAGTGATGTGGCTGCCTTTAACAACTTATAATCATGTAAACCAAAAATAAAATTCTAAGTATGAGTCCATTTTCACACTGCTGATAAAGACATACCTGATCAAACACCGCATGTTCTCACTCATAGGCGGGTGTTGAACAATGAGAACACATGGACACAGGGAGGGGAGCACTACACACTGGGGTCAGTTGGGGGGAAATAGGGGAGGGATG
>NW_016111316.1:0-1526 GCF_001604975.1 Cebus imitator | reverse complement strand
AAAAAAAAGAAAAGGGAAAAAGCAAGGGAGAGATGAAAAGGCAAGGGAGGCCATACTTTAGATTATGGAATTCATTCTTGACTCTTTCTCTGCCACATCCCTCACCCAATCAATCAGCAAATCCTGCCAAACCAAGTCCTTAAATAGCTCTTCATTTTCATGGTCATTCGTTATATTGTAATAGTCTCCTAATGACGCTTTGCTTTCACTTTTACCTGTCTTGCATTCTATTTTCCATGCTTTTGTCTGTGTTACATGTGAAAATACCATACAAATGGAGAAGATTCTACTAACTTCAGGAGAAACTTTTTTCCATAGATTTTTGGGGAACCAGTGGTATCTGGTTACATGAGTAGGTCCGTTAGTGGTGATATGTGAGAGTGTGTTGCACCCATCACCCAAGCAGTATGCAATGAACCCAATTTGTAGTCCTTTACCCCTCACCCCAAGCTACCTTTTCTCCTGGGTCCCCAAAAATCCATAGTAACATTCTTACACTTATTAGTGCACATAAAGTCCTTTATAACCTGGGGTAGCATGCACAGCAGAGTTGTTAAGAATGTGGACTTTGTGGGCTTGGGAGTGCTGGCTTATACCTGAAATCAGCACTTTGGGAGGCTGAGGCGGGTGGGCTGCTTGAGCCCAGGAGTTTGAGATCAGCCTAGGCAACATTATGAAACCCCATCTCTACAAAAAATACAAAAATTATCTGGGTGTGGTGGTATCTTCCTGTATTCCCAGCTACTAGGGAGGCTGAGGTGGGAGGATTGCTTGGGCCCAGGAGGTGGCGGCTGCAGTGAGCGGGCAACAGAATAAGACCCCATCTCAAAAAAATATATAGTGGTTAGATAAGTAATGTAAGTGTAATTATCCAGTGGGAGGGTCTTTTGCCAATTTTGTTTGGATAGAGTAAAAGATCAAAAAAAAAAAAAAAAAAAAACAATGTGAGAATGTAAACTTTGTAAACATGTAGGTTGCAATATGAGGTGTGCTACTTATAAATGCCATGGCTTTGTGTGAGTTACTTAATTCTCTGACTCTGTTTCTTTTTCTTTCTTCCTTTCTTTTTTTATTTTTGAGACAGAGTCTCGCTCTGTCGCCTAGGCTGGAGCACAATGGCACAATCTTGGCTCAAGCGATTCTCCTGCCTTAGCCTCCTAAGTAGCTGGGACTACAGGCATGGGCCACCATACCCAGGTAATTTTTGTATTTTTAGTAGAGATGGGGTTTCATCATGTTGGCCAGGCTGATCTCAAACTCCTGACCTTAAGGATCCGCCTGTGTTTGGCCTCTCAAAGTGCTGGGATTACAGGCATAAGTCACCATGCCCCGCCAACTCTCAGTTTCTTAACATATAAAACAGGATGACAATCATATCAACTCATATATTTGTTGTGTGGATTAAATTGAATGAATACATCTAAACATTTTGCTCAGTGTTTGACACATTAAAGCATTCTACATTATCTCCTATTGACTGTGATAGGGTTTCCTTATTATGTGTTAGGTATTGGCTACAATAACTT
>NW_016111315.1:0-1526 GCF_001604975.1 Cebus imitator | reverse complement strand
AAAATCATAAGAAAGAAAAAAATACATTACTGTTCATCAGTGGAAGTAAATCATCATAAAGATCTTCATCTTTCCTGTCTTCATGTTGAGTATCCTGAGGAGGAGGAGGAAGAAAAGAGGTTGATCTAGGTGTCTCAGGGGCAGGTGAGGTAGCAGAGGTGGAGAAACTGAAAGGGGAAGCAGGAGAGGCAGGCACACTTGGTGTACATTTATAGAAATGCATTGCAATTTCTTTCTGACCTTTTTGCTTTTTTGTTTGTCTAAAAATGTTTCTCTATGGTACCAAACCTTCTTTCACCATTTGCTTTAGTTTCAGTGCCTGTATCATAGAAGAGTCTATGTCATAAAAGAAGTTAAAAGCAGTCTTGAATTGTTAGAACTCTTCTGCTAGATTGTCTAATGTCAGTTCATTTTCTGGTACTGCTTCTTTTATGTCTTCCTTATCATCTAATACTGATTTAGATGTTCTTGTCTTTATCAAGTTGTTTTCCCTCTGTTGATCCCTCTGTTAGTTCTCGTGGTATCTGTTAGTTCTTAAATTTCTCCAAGATTCGTATCTTGAAACCCTTCACCCCTCACCTTTTTGTCATACCCATAATCTCTCATGATTTTCTTGATTAGTTCTGTCATAAATCCTGTGAAGTCATGCATAACACCTAGACACAGTCTTCTCTAGGAGGAATTTAGTGTTTCAAACTTGATGGTTTCCACAGCTTTTTCTGTAACAATTATCTTCAGTGGTGTAATCCTTCCAGACATTCATGATGTTCTGTTGGGTTCTCTTCCATAGTGTTGACAGTTGTTTCCTAAGAATACCATGTGTAATGAACCATAAAAGTCTTTGTGACCTCCTGTTCTAGAGGCTGAATTAAAGAAGTTGTGTTTGAGGGCAATTAATCTACTTCAACACCCTCAGTTTTGAACTCATGGAGTTCTGGGTGGTCAAGGGCATTATCCAATAGCAAAAGAACTTTAAAAGTTAATATCTTACTGATAAGGTACTTTCTGACTTTAGGTACAAAGTATCAGTGGAAACCAATCCAGAAAAAGGGTTCTCGTCGTCCAGGACTTCTTGTATAACCAACAGAGTTGCAGCTGGTGTTTGTGTTTTCCTGTCAAGGCTCAGGAGTTAGCAGCTTTGTATTAATGGATAAGGGCAATCCTGATCATAAACCCAGCTGCATTTGCACAAAACAGTAGAGTTAGCCTATCTCTTACTGTCGTAAGTCCTCGTGCTCACTTCTCTTCCTTGCTAATAAATGTGCTTTGTGGCTTCCCTGCCATGCTCCCCCCTCCCCTCCCCCAGGTTACTTTTGTCTGCGTTACAAACCTGATCAGGCTGATCCTTTCTCCTAAATGATTTTCTTAATGATGTCTAGGAACTCATCTGCTCCCTCTTGGTTGGCAGAAGCTGCTTCTCCTGTTATCTTGACATTTTTTTTTTTTTTTTAAAGCCAAACCTCTTTCTCATATTATCAAATCATCCTTTGCTGGCATTAAATTTAGCTTTAGATCCTTCGTTACTT
>NW_016111314.1:0-1527 GCF_001604975.1 Cebus imitator | reverse complement strand
ACAAACATTTTCAACCCAGAATTTCATATTCAGCCAAACTAAACTTCATAAGCAAAGGAGAAATAAAATCCTTTCCAGTCAAGCAAATGCTAAGGGATTTTGTCACCACCAGGACTGCCTTGCTAGAGCTCTTGAAGGAAGCACTAAATATGGAAAGGAAACACTGGTACCAGCAAATGCAAAAACACACCAAAATATAAAGACTGATGATTCTATGAAGAAATTGTATCAACTAGTGGGCAAAATAGCCAACTACCATCATGATGACAGGATCAAATTCGCACATAACAGTATTAACCTTAAATGTAAATGGGCTAAATGCCCAAAGAGAAGACACAGACTGACAAATTAGATAAAGAGTCAACACCCATCTGTGTGCTGTGTTTAAGAGATCCATTTCACATGCAAAGAAACACATAGGCTCAAAATAAAGGGATGGAGGAATATTTACCAACAAAATGAAAAAAAGAAAAAAAAAAGCAGGAGTTGCAATCCTAGTCTTTGATAAAAACAGACTTTAAACCAACAAAGATCAAAAAGGACCAAGAAGGTCATATTACATAATGGTAAAGGGAACAATGCAACAAGAAGAGCTAAATATCCTGATTATATATGCACCTAATGTAGGAGCACCCAGATTCATAAAACAAGTTCTTAGAGACCTACAGAGAAGCTCAGACTCCCACACAATAATAGTGGGATAATTTAACATCACACTGTCAATATTAGATCAACAAAACAGAAAATTAAAAAGGATATTTCAGGACTTGAAGTCAGCTCTGGACAAAGTCGACCTAATAGACATCTATAGAGCTCTGCACCAAAAATCAACAGAATATACATTGTTCTCAGTGCCACGTGACACTTACTCTGAAATCAACCATATAATTGGAAGTAAAACACTCCTTAGCAAATGCAAAAAACTGAAATAATAACCAACAGTCTCTCAGACCACAGTGCAATCCAATTAGAACTCAAGATTAAGAAACTCATTCAAAACCACACAACTACATGGTAACTGAACAATCTGCTCCTGAATGACTACTAGGTAAATAACAAAATTAAGGCAGAAATTAAGAAGTTCTTTGAAACCAAAGAGAACAAAGAGACAATGTACCAGAATCTCTGGGACACAACTGAAGCAGAGCTAAGAGGGAAATTTATAGCACTAAAAGCTCACATCAGAAAACTGGAAAGATCTCAAATCAACACCCTAACATCACAAAAGAACTAGAGAAACAACAGCAAACAATTAAAAAAGCTAGCAGAAGACAAGAAGAAACTAAGATCAGGGCAGAACTAAAAGAGACAGAGACACAAAGAAACTCTTCCAAAAAAAATCAATGAATCCAGGAGCTGTTGTTTTGGAAAAAAAATAACAAAATAGATAGACCACTAGCTAGACTAATAAAGAAAAAAAGAGAGAAGTATCAAATAGACACAATAAAAAATGACAAATGGGATATCACCACCGACCCCACAGAAATACAAACTACTATCAGAGAATACTATAAACACCTCTATGCA
>NW_016111313.1:0-1527 GCF_001604975.1 Cebus imitator | reverse complement strand
AAAAAAAAAAGGTATGTAATTATATACAAGCTATTTATGCTCTGGGCAGATAGCTCATCTGTAAGTGGAAAGATACTGCTTACCTTGTGTGAAAGCACAACCCGGCTCCTCATGAGTTGAGGCCGATATGAATCCTTCACGACTCTATACCCAGTATCTGAGAGAAAGCAGGTACTCAAAACAGATTTATTAAACAAATTAATATACATATATCCTTACATAAAGAACTAATTACTGAGGTCTCTCGTTGATCTGAGGAAACAAATAGCACTATCATTGGAAGTTTAATGCCAGAGGGTTGTTGTTACATAGCTGCAGGAGGGAAGGAGATCAATACTGGTTAAAAGGAAATTGAATTTTTTTTTTTCTGAGATGGAGGATGGAGTCTTGCTCTGTCACTCAGGCTGGAGTGCGGCTCACTGCAACCTCCGCCCCCTGGGTTCAAGCGATTCTTCTGGCTCAGCCTCCCAAGTAGCTGAAATTACAGGCGCAGGCCACCACACCCGGATAATTTTTGTATTTTTAGTAGAGACGGAGTTTCACCATGTTGGTCAGGCTGGTCTCAAACTCCTGACCTTGTGATCTGCCCGCCTCGGCCTCCCAAAGTGCTGGGATTACAGGTATGAGCCACTGTGCCCAGTGAAAATTGAATTTTGCTTATATTTGTCAAAGTCGGTTTCTACGAAGATATTTTAAAGACATAAAATGCTGTAACAACACTTTACTATGTTTATGCAAATACACATTTAAGCAATATAGGAAGATTTTTTTTTTTTAATGGCTAGTCAAGTGAAGCAATGGGAGTGGAGAAGGAACAAAGAAATGTGTAACTGGTTGTGATCAATTAGTTGTAAACACCACTGCGCTCGGCCCAGCTGCAATATAGGAAGATTTCAATAACCAAACTAACTGTGTAAAAAATAAACAAATTAACTTTATTACGTTACTATTTCAACTTCGGTCCTTATATTTGTTTTTTAAAAAATCCCAGTTTGAAACACATTATTGAAAGTGAGTATATACAATAAATAGAAAACAGGGGTGCACAGTGACAGAGACGTATCAACCAACTTATCTTCATCTGTTGCCTACTGTTGTAGACAAATTTTGACACACAATGAGCATTATTGAAAGAGCAGCCAAACTACCTCGGAGAAGGTGGCAAACCACTGGAAAAGTAGCTTAAAGCTCTGGACCACTCACCAAAAAAAAAAAAAAAAAAAATTCAGTGTTTATCTGGGAGCTAACCTCATCATGGCACTGAATTTATCTACTACTCATAAGAACAATTTTTAAAATATCAAAAGTCCCAGGGAACCTTCATTAACTGTATTTTTTGTTGTTTTTGGCCACAAGGTCTCCCACTGTTGCTCAGGCTGGAGTACAGCAGGGCGATCTTGGCTCACTGCAACCTCTGCCTCTAGGATTCAAGCAATTCTCCTGCCTCAGCCTCCCAAGTAGCTAGGATTACAGGCGCCTGCCACCAAGCCCAGCTAATTTTTAAACTTCTTTTTTTTTTTTTTTTTT
>NW_016111312.1:0-1527 GCF_001604975.1 Cebus imitator | reverse complement strand
CCTATACATGGTCCCCACGGCATGGCGCAGTGTGTTATAAACCTGGACACACACACACGCACCTTGAATGAGCTCAGTGAGGTGGTTTTAGCCCTTGAACAGCCCATCAGAGCTATGTCCCCTTGACTAAAATCTCAGCTACCAGGAGCGTAACTCCTCCTGTGAGAAAGACAGTCAAAGGAAATGCTGGACAGAGATTCAAAGGGTGGCATTTTCCAGAAACTCCCCCTTCTACACATGTATACCACTGTTATATCCACAGGTGTGCACAAAAGTATGTGTCCAAGAGTCACTGCAGCATCCTGGGGAAGGGCTAAAGGTTCGATGTCCATCTGTGGGTGATGGTTACATAAATTACGGGACACCAGCTCACAAGAACACAGTGCAGCTGTTCAAATAGGAAGGTGCAGCCGAGCGCAGTGGCTCACACCTGTAATCCCAGAGCTTTGGAGAGGACAAGTTGGGTGGATCACTTGAAGCCAGGAGTTTGAGACCAGCCTGGCCAACATGGTGAAACGCTGTCTCTACTAAAAATACAAAAATTAACTGGGCCTGGTGGCTCATGCCTGTAATCCTAGCTTCTTGGGAGGCTAAGGCACAGGAATTGCTTGAACCTGGGAAGCGGAGGTTGTGGTAAGCTGAGATTGCACCACGGTACTCCAACCTGGGTGACAGCTGGACACTCTGTCTCAAAAACAAAAACAAATAAATAATAAAAATAGAGAGGAGGTCTTGCTATGTTGCCCAGACTGGTCTTGTACTCCTGACCTCAAGTGATCCTCCCTCCTTGGCCTCCCAAAGTGCTGCGATTACAGGCTTGAGCCACCGCATGCAGCCAAGCATGTTACTTAGAATTGTGGAAGGAAATAATCAAAGAAACAGCTCTAAGTATTAAAAATGGTAACCTCTGGGGATTAGAATCAGGAAGCAGCTGATATTTGTTTAAATTATAATTCATGAAGAACTGTCTTTGTAACCTTGATACACCTTATATGTTATAAGACGTTTTATTGTTCAAGGTGAGGTTTACAATGCGGTTGTGGCTAGTCTAAGGCAGGTGGAGAGTTCTGCAGGTTTTAACCAGGTCTCTTCCCCTCAATTTCATGACTACGATATTCTCCGATCATTCTAGACTCTAAAATCCAACATGCCAATAGTTTAAGCTAGAGGTAATATGCTATTGACTTTTTTTTTAGACTGACTCTTGCTCTGTCACAAGGCTGGAGTGCAGTGGCATGAGCTCGGCTCACTGCAACCTCTGCTTCTCAGGTTCAAACGAATCTCCTGCCTCAGCCTCCCAAGTAGCTGGGACTACAAGCACGTGCCACCACACCTGGCTAATTTTTATATTTTTAGCAGAGACACGGTTTCACCATGTTGTCCAGGATGGTCTGGATCTCTTGACCTTGCTATGTTGCCTACACACACGCACTGAATGAGCTCAGTGAGGTGGTTTTAGCCCTGGAACAGCCCATCAGAGCTATGTCCCCTCGCCTAAAAACCCAGCTACCAGGAGCGAAACTCCTC
>NW_016111311.1:3575-4927 GCF_001604975.1 Cebus imitator | reverse complement strand
GCAGCTTTTAGAAGAAACGTGTTTGTAACTCGCTGAATCTAAACATAGATGCAACTTCCTACTCTGAACGAACACAAAGCCGAGTAGTTTGAAATACACGTTTCTCCTTTGTTTTAAACACAGTCTTACTGCTAGTTCTCATATGCATGTATATGGCTGGAAATATCTGTTTGCAGATTGTCCAAAGGAAAGATTTCTGAATTGGTGTACATATGCATCAGTTTAACTCTGCAAGTTGAGTCTACAGCTTAACAACCATTCCGCTAGATAGATGCGTTTTTGTTTTAGAGCAAGATATTCCTCATGACAGCCTATAATCTTAGTCAGTCTGGAATATCTAAACGCAGCTTTTAGAAGAAACGTGTTTCTAACTCGCTGAATCTAAACATAGATGTAGCTTCCTAAGGTTAGCAAATATAAAGCAGAGCTGTTTTCACTAGATGTTTCTCCTGTGTTATCAACGCAGTCTTACTGCTAGTTCTCATATGCCTGTTTATGGCTGGAAATATCTGATTCCAGATTCTACAAGGAAAGGATTTCTGAACTGCTGCACAGTCACATCAGTTTATGCTTGTAAGTTGATTCTACAGCTTAACAACAATTCTGCTAGATAGTTGCGTTTTTGTTTTAGAGCAAGATATTTCTCATTACAACCTATAGTCTCAGTCACTCTGGAATATCCAAACACAGCTTTTAGAAGAAACGTGTTTCTAACTTGGTGAATCTAAACACATATGCAACTTCCTAAGATGAACGAACACAAAGCAGAGCAGTTTGAAATATACGTTCCTGCTGTGTTTTAAACGCAATCTTACTGCTAGTTCTTACAAGCCTGAATAAGGGTGGAAATATCTGTTTCCAGATCCTCCCAAGAAAAGATTTCTGAACTGCTGCACAAACACATCAGTATAACTCTTTAAGGTGAGTGTACATCTTGACAACCATTCTGCTAGATAGTTGCGTTTTTGTTTTAAATCCACGTATTTCTCATTACAGTCTCCAGTCTCATTCACTCTGGAATATGCAAATCCAGCTTTTAGAAGAAACGTTTTTCTAACTCTCTGAATCTAAACATAGATGCAACATCCTAAGGTGAACGAACTCAAAGCAGAGCACTTTGAACTAAATGTTTCTCCCGTGTTTTAAACGCAGTCTTACTGCTACGTCTTATATACCTGTATATCTGGAAATATCCGTTTCCAGATTCCACAAAGAAAGGATTTCTGAACTGCTGTAGACACGCATCAGTTTAGCTCTGCAAGTTGAGTCTACAGCTTAACAACCATTCCGCTAGATAGCTGTGTTTTTGTTTTAGAGCAAGATATTCCTCATTACAGCCTATAGTCTCATTC
>NW_016111311.1:0-1527 GCF_001604975.1 Cebus imitator | reverse complement strand
TCCTAAGGTGAACGAACTCAAAGCAGAACAGTTTGAACTAGATGTTTCTCCTGTGTTTTCAACGCAGTCTTATTGCTACGACTTATATGCCTGTATATCTGGAAATATCTGTTTCCAGATTCTACAAAGAAACGATTTCTGAACTGCTGCACACACACATCCGTTTAACTCTGTAAGTTGATTCTACTGCTTAACAATCATTCGGCTAGATAGCTGCGTTTTTTTTTTGTTTGTTTGTTTTACAGGAAGTTATTTCTCTTTGCAGCCTATAGTCTCATTCACTCTGGAATATCCAAACGCAGCTTTTTGAAGAAACGTGTTTCTAACTGGCTGAATCTAAACATAGATGCAACTTCCTAACGGGAATGAACATAAAGCAGAGCAGTTTGAACTAGATGTTTCTCCTGTGTTTGAAATGCAGTCTTACTGCTAGTTCTCATAAGCCTGAATATGGTGAAAATATCTGTTTTCAGATTTTCCAGCGAAAGGATTTCTGAACTACTGCACACTCACATCAGTTTAACTCTATATGTTGATTGTACAGCTTGACAACCATTCTGCTAGATAGTTCGTTTTTGTTTTAGAGGAAGATATTTCTCATTACAGCCTTTATTGTCTGTCACTCTGGAATATCCAAATCCAGCTTTTAGAAGAAACGTTTTGGTAACTCGCTGAATCTAAACATAGATGCAACTTCCTAAGGTGAACGAACTCAAAGCACAGCAGGTTGAACTAGACGTTTCTCCTGTGTTTTAAACGCAGTCTTACTGGTACGGCTTATATACCTGTATATCTGGAAATTTCCGTTTCCAGATTCCACAAGAAAGGATTCCTGAACTGCTGCACACACACATCCTTTAACTCTGTAAGTTGATTCTACTGCTTAACAATCATTCTGCTAGATAGTTGCATTTTTGTTTTACAGCAAGATATTTCTCATTGCATCCTATAGTCTCATTCACTCTGGAATATCCAAACGCAGCTTTTAGAAGAAACGTGTTTATAACTTGGTGAATCTAAACACAGATGCAACTTCCTAAGATGAATGAACACAAAGCAGAGCAGTTTGAAATATACGTTCCTCCTGTGTTTTAAACGCAGTCGTACTGCTAGTTCTTAGAAGCCTGCATAAGGCTGGAAATATCTGTTTCAAGATTCTCCAAAGAAAAGATTTCTGAACTGCTGCACACACATCAGTTTAACTCTGTAAAATGGTTCTACAGCTTGACAACCATACTGCTAGATAGCTGCGTTTTTGTTTTAGAGCAAGATATTTCCTATTGCACGCTACGTCTCATTCACTCTTGAACATAAAAACGCAGCTTTTAGAAGAAAAGTGTTTCTAACTTGGTGAATCTAAACACAGATGCAACTACCTAAGATCAAAGCACACAAAGCAGAGCAGTTTGAAATATAAGTTTCTCCTGTTCTTTAAGCGCAGTCTTACTGCTAGTTCTTACAAGCCTGTATAAGGCTGGCAATATCTGTTTCCAGATTCTCCAAGGAAATGATTTCTGAACTGCTGCA
>NW_016111310.1:0-1527 GCF_001604975.1 Cebus imitator | reverse complement strand
TGAGGTGGGTAGATCATCTGAGGTCAGGAATTCGAGACGAGCCTGGCCAACAAGGTAAAACCCCACCTCTACTAAAAATACAAAATTAGCCAGTTGTGGTGGTGCACATGTGTAATCCCAGTTACTCAGGGGGCTGAGGCAGGAGAATTGCTTGAACCCGGGAGGTGGAGGTTGCAGTGAGCTAAGATTGTGCCATTGCACTCCAGCCTGGGCGACAGAGTGAAACTCCATCAAAAAAAGAAAAAGAAAGCAAAAGAATTCCGGATGTGTTAGCTCACGCCTGTAATCCCAGCACTTTGGGAGGCTGAGGCAGGTGGATCACTTGAGGTCAGGAGTTTAAGAACAGCCTGGCCAACATGGCAAAACCAGGTCTCTACTAAATATACAAAAATTAGCCAGGTGTGGTGGCAGGTGCCTGTAGTCCTAGCTACTTGGGAGGCTGAGGCAGGAGAATCACAAGAACCTGGGAGGTGGAGGTTGCAGTGAGCTGAGATCGTGCCATTGCTCTCCAACGTGAGTGACAGTGAGACTTTGGTTTTAAAAAAAAAAAAAAAATAGGAAGGCTAGTTAAACAAAAAAAAGGTTTTGGTGTGTGTATTTGTAATGGTATGCACCGTATTGTAGAACATTCCCGACAGGAAATAGTTTCCATTTTGTTTAAGCATCTTTGAGCACTGAGTCTTTTGCTCAGAATTTTACAGGTCTGAGAGTTGGAAGAATTTTCCACAGCCTAGCTCCTGGCTCTTTAGATTTAAAAATTGTCCCTCTTCTCTGACACATATACTTCTATTGCCAGGGACTGGAAGACACCTTCACACTGCCATCCAAGCTTGGGGCCTGCACCTTTGTGCCATTATACGTCAGGTGAGTCAGCTCAGCAGAGAGCAAGAGCCCTGGAAGACATTTCTATACCGAGACAGCTGACTTTACATGTATGTCTAGTTCAACTTCCCGTGAACCAGACCCCCAAAATGCCACGGCCCTTCTAAAGCCATCTGTCCTGAGGAAAAATGACAGTGAGGAGGTCAGAGGGAAGAGTCATTCATCATAATTGATTGCAGTTCAGATGACAGGCTCAACTTTCACAGATACATGATCATGTGAATACATTGTTGGGGCCCCCCTTGGGGCTTAGAGAGGTCCCTGTGCCAGGGAGGGGTCTGGAAGCTTAAGCTGTACTAGTGTCATGGTCAGTCTGTCTCAGAAAGGGTGCTTCTCCTCATCTTAAAAAGTCCTGTGAACAGGCTGGGCATGGAGGTTCACGCCTGTAATCCCATCACTTTGGGAGGCTGAGGTGGGTGGATCACCTTAGGTCAGGAATTTGAGACCAGACTGGCCAACATAATGAAACCCCGTCTTCACTAAAGATATAGAACATTAGCCAGGTGTGGTGGTGCATGCCTGTAATCCCAGCTACTTGCGAGGCTGAGGCAGGAGAATCGCTTGAACCCAGGAGGCGAAGGTTGCAGTAAGCCAAGATCTCACAATTACACTCCAGCCTGGGCGGCAGAGTGCGACTCCACCTCA
>NW_016111309.1:0-1527 GCF_001604975.1 Cebus imitator | reverse complement strand
AGATGGGGTTTCATCATGTTGACCAGGCTGGTCTTGAACTCCTGACCTCAGGTGATCCACCCATCTCAGCCTCCCAAAGTGCTGGGATTACAGGTGTGAGCCACCGCGCCCGGCCATGAGTCTGAGTTTCTCAAGCTGCACAGAGTGGAATAACCACCGCAGTGGGGAGCTAAGAGGGGCCTGGGGAGTCATTTTGTAAACTCACCACGGTGTCACACACACCATGTGACTGGGGAAGTGTTGTCGGAGGACTCACTGAACTGGCCTGGGAAGTAAGCAGACTGGTTTGAGTCCCTGCTCTGCAGTGACCTTGAGTGTGAGGAAATCACTTCTCTCTGAACCTCAGTTGCTTCATTGGGAGAATGGGTCCATTACTAGTGCCTGCTCCATGTAGGGAGTTATTACAAAAATCAAAGGATTACAGCATGGAAAGCCCCAGCACAGGGCCCCACATGGGGCATGCCCACATCAGCGACACTTGGAGGAATATGGGTGAACTTTGCTTCCCTAGACTAAAGAAAATAATCTAGATAGGGTCCTGATGTAGCCTGATAGGAAGGTGGCAGCTAAATGCTGACCTTTGGAAAACACAACTCTGATTAATACCACTGAATCGTATAGTTTAAAATGGACTATCAGCCGGGCATGGTGGCTCACCCCATAACCCTAGCACTTTGGGAAGCTGAGGTGGGAGGATCACTTGAGGTTAAGAGTTTGAGACCAGCCTGGCCAACATGGTGAAATCCTGTCTCTACAAAAAAATACAAAAATTAGCCAGAAATCACTTGAATCCAGGAAGTGGAGGTTGCAGTGAGCCAAGATCATGCCACTGCTCTCCAGCTTGGGTGACAAAGTAAGACTCCATCTCAAAATAAATAAATTAAATATAAAATAGTCTGGGCACGCTGGCTTATGCCTGTAATCCCAGTACTTTGGGAGGCCTAGGCAGGTGGATCACCTCAGCTTAGTCATTCGAGACCAGCCTGACCAATGTGGAGAAACCCCCGTATCTACTAAAAATACAAAAAATTAGCCAGGCATGGTGGCGCATGCCTATAATCCCAGCTACTTGGGAGGCTGAGGCAGGAGATCGCTTGAACCCAGGAGGAGGAGGTTGCAGTGACCCGAGATTGTGCCATTGCACTCCAGCCTAGGCAACAAGAGTGAACCATCTAAAAAATAAATAAATAAAAATAAAATAAAATGGATGGCCAGGCACAGTGGCTCACTTATAATCCCAGCTCTTTGGGAGGCCGAGGTAGGTAGATCGCCTGAGCTCACGAGTTCAAGATCAGCCTAGGCAACATGGTGAAACCCTTTCTCTACAAAAAAACTTAAAAATTGGCCGGGCGTGGTGGCTCATGCCTGTAATCCCAGCACTTTGGGAGGCCGAGGCGGGTGGATCACGAGATCAAGAGATCGAGACCATCCTGGTCAACATGGTGAAACCCCGTCTCTACTAAAAATACAAAACATTAGCTGGGCATGGTGGCGCATGCCTGTAGTCCCAGCTACTCAGGAGGCTGA
>NW_016111308.1:0-1528 GCF_001604975.1 Cebus imitator | reverse complement strand
TGTTGCCCAGGCTGGAGTACAGTGGCACAATCTTGGCTCACTGCAACCTCCGCCTCCCAGGTTCAGGCAATTCTTCTGCCTCAGCCTCCTGAGTAGCTGGGATTACAGGCCTGTGCCACCACACCCAGCTAATTTTTGTATTTTTAGTAGAGATGAGGTTTCACCATGTTGGTCAGGCTGGTCTAGAACTCCTGACCTCACGATCCACCCGCCTTAGCCTCCCAAAGTGTTGGGATTACAGGCATGAGCCATCATGCCCAGCCGAAGATCTCTTTTAAATAAACGATAGAGAAAAAAAATGAACCATATCCCTACCTTACATCACCCATATAAATTAATTGGGGATGGAACATAGATGCATGTGTAAAAGAATAAAGCTTTCAAAACAAATCATGGGAGAATATCTTTACAACCTTCAGGTTGGCAAAGATTTCTTAAACAGGACATAAGAATAACTAAAAGAAAGACTCGTAACTGACTTCATTAAAATAAAAAAAAAAAAAACTTCTCCTCAATAAATCACAAAATTAAGAGAGTATACAGGCAAACCACAACTTGTGAGAGAATTTTTACAATACATATTTTGGAAAAAGAATTCATAGCTGGACTATATCATGAGCCTTTTCAGAGCAATTTCGTAAAGAGACTGACAACTCAAGTTTCAAAAAGTTAAAAAACTTGGACAGGCATTTCACAAAAGAAGATATCCAAATGGCTAATAAACATTTTTCTATAAGTGTTGGGTGTCATTATCTATCAAGAACAGGCAAATTAAAACTACCATGAGATACCACCTCATATCCATCTAATTTTAGAATGGCTAAGTGAATAGAGTGACAATTCTAAGAGTTGACAAAGATGTAGAGAAACTAGGAGTCTCATATATTGCTATGGGAGTGTAAATTTCCATAAACATTTTAGAAAACTACTTGGCAGCATCTACTAAAGCTAAGCAAATATATAATGTATGACTGGGCAACTCAGCTCCAGGGCTGACTACATACCCAAGAGAAATGAATACATATGTCCACTAAAAGATATGTATATAGCATATTCATAGGAGCATTAATAATAATGGCCCTGAATTTGAAGTGAACCAAATGTTAATCAATAGTAGAATGAGTACATTATGGTATAGTTATATCTGGAATACTACACAGCAATGACAAAGTATTAACTGCATTCAGTAACGTGGGTGAACCTCACAGACATAAAGTTGAGCAAAAAAAAGACACTAGAGGTTGGGCGTGTAGCTCATGCCTGCAATTCCAGCACTTTGGGAGGCCAAAGCAGGCAGATCACCTGAGGTTGGGAGTTCAAGACCAGCTTGACGAACATGGAGAAACCCTGTCTCTACTAAAAATACAAAAAAATTAGCTGGGCATGGTGGCGCTACTCGTAATCCCAGCTACTCGTGAGGCTGAGGTAGGAGAATCACTTGAACTGGGGAGGTGGAGGTTGTGGTGAACTGAGATCATGCCATTGCACTCCAGCTTGGGAAACAAAAGCAAAACTCTGTCTCAAAAAA
>NW_016111307.1:0-1528 GCF_001604975.1 Cebus imitator | reverse complement strand
AAAAAAAAAAAGTACTTCGGGAGGCCAAGGTGGGCAGATCACAAGGTCAGGAGATCAAGACCATCCTGGCCAACATGGTGAAATCCTGTCTCTACTAAAATATAAAAAATTAGCCAGGCATGGTGGCACGTGCCTGTAGTCCCAGCTACTCGGGAGGCTAAGGCAGGGGAATCGCTTGAACCCAGGAGGTGGAGGTTGGAGTGAGTGGAGATTGTGCACTCCAGCCTGGCAACAGAGCGAGATTCTGTCTGAAAAAAAAAAAAAAATAGTACTGCCCTAACCTAATGCTCCTCGAAATGTCCTTGCTACCTTGGTGCTACTCTCGTTTCATCTGATTTTGAGGGTACTTTGAATATCAGAAGTATCTATTGCCTAGAGACATGGAAAGAACTATTTCTACATTCTCTAGCCAAAGAAATAACCTGTTACAGTCAGCATCTAGCAGCCACATAAGTGTGCAGTCATTTGTGAAGTTCTAAATATGTGATGTATATTCCTTTTCTGCATTGAATCTTAGAAAGATAACAGTTTATTTTCAAAGATGTTGGGTTAGGGCCGGCTGTGGTGGCTCATGCCTATAATGCTAGCACTTTGGGAGGCTGACGCGGGCGGATGACCTGAGATCAGCCTGGCCGACATGGTGAAACCCATCTCTACTAAAAATGGCACACACCTGTAGTCCCAGCTACTTGGGATGCTGGAGCAGGAAAATCACTTGAACCCAGGAGGCGGAGGTTGCAGTGAGCTGAGATCACACCACTGCACTCCAGCACTTTGGGAGGTCGAGGCGGGTGAATCACCTGAGGTCAAGAGTTCCAGACCAGCTTGGCCAACATGGTGAAACCCCATCTCTACTAAAAATATAAAAAATTAGCCAGGCGTGGTGGCAGGCACCTGTAATCCCAGCTACTTTGGAGGCTGAGGCAGGAGAATCACTTGAACCAAGGAGGTAGAGGTTGCAGTGAGCTGAGATCACACCATTGCACTCCAGCCTGGGAAACAAAAGTGAAACTCTGTCTCAAAAATAAATAAATACATACACACATACATACATAAAAATAAATTCTGTTCTGTTTAGTTGAGGTTATCTCTTAAAGGAATTATTTTACTAAGATGAAATACAAAAGAACCCTAAATGAGGAACGACATGGGCTGAGATGGGCAGATTGCTTGAGGTCAGGAGTTCAAGACCAGCCTAGGCAACGTAGTGAAACCTATCGCTACCAAAAAATACACACAAAAAAAAATATTAGCCAGGCGTGGAGGCATGTGTCTGTAATCCCAGCTTACTCAGGAGGCTGAGGTAGAAGGATTGTTTGAGCCCAAGAAGTGGAGTGTTTCAGTAAGCCAAGATCACACCACTGCACTCCAGCCTAGGCAACAGAATGAGATCCTGTCTCAAAAAAATGATAAGAAAAGCCGGGCGCGGTGGCTCAAGCCTGTAATCCCAGCACTTTGGGAGGCCGAGGCGGGTGGATCACGAGGTCAAGAGATCGAGACCATCCTGGTCAACATGGTGAAACCCCGT
>NW_016111306.1:0-1529 GCF_001604975.1 Cebus imitator | reverse complement strand
TTTTTTGAGATGAGGTCTTGCTCTGTCAGCTAGGCTAGAATGTAGAGGTGAGACTGTAGCTCACTGCAACCTTGAACTAATCTCAAGCAATTCTCCCACTTTAGCCTCCCTGGTAGCTGGGATTACAGGTGCAAGCCACCATGCCCACCTAATTTTTGTGTTTTCAGTAGAGACAGGGTTTCACCGTGTTGGCCTTGCTGATCTCGAACTCCTGACCTCAGGAGATCCACCTGTCTTGGCCTCCCAAAGTGCTGGGATTACAGGCGTGAGCCACCGAGCATGGTGGACTCTGTTAAAAAAAAAAATTAGGCCGGCACAGTGGCGTATGCCTATAATCCCAGCACTTTGAGAGGCTTTGAGAGGCTGACACGGGCAGATCTCCTGAAGTTAGGAGTTCGAGACCAGCCTGGCCAACGTGTTGAAACCCTGTCTCTACTCAAAATACAAAAATTAGCCGGGTGGTGATGGGCGCTTGTAATCTCAGCACTCAGGAGGCTGAGGCAGGAGAATCGCTTGAAGGTGGAGATTGCAGTGAGCCGAGTACATGCCATTGTGCTCCAGCCTGAGTGACAGAGTGAGACTCTGTCTCAAAAAACAAACAAACAGTCTTGCTAGGTTGCCTACGCTGGTCTCAAATTCTTGGCCTCAAAGCATCCTCCTGCCTCATCTAAACGTAGATATTATATATTGTGTGTGTCATATTGTGAAGCCCGGGGGGAAAGGCAATAATTTAAAAAAAGGATTCTGACTTGGCTCTGGTTGAATAACAAAGAAAACACAATGAAAAAGAAAAAAAGAAAAGAAAAGAGACCAAGCAGAGACCTCTGAGGCTGCATTTAAGGAAGCATGGGGAAGGAGGGGAGTAGAGTAGCAAGCCAAATGAAATTGTAGGTTGGATCAGGGTTGAGTCTTTTTTTTTTTTTTTTTGAGACGGAGTTTCGCTCTTGTTACCCAGGCTGGAGTGCAATGGCGCGATCTCGGCTCACTGCAACCTCCGTCTCCTTGGTTCAGGCAATTCTCCTGCCTCAGCCTCCTGAGTAGCTGGGATTACAGGCATGCGCCACCATGCCCAGCTAATTTTTTATTTTCAGTAGAGACAGGGTTTCACCATGTTGGCCAGGCTGGTCTCAAACTCATGACCTCAAGTGATCCACCTGGTTTAGCCTCCCAAAGTGCTGGGATTACAGGCGTGAGCCACTGCACCCAGTCCCCTCCGCCCCCCTTTTTTGTATATTTTTGAGGCGGAATTTTACCCTGTTGCCAGGCTAGAGTACAGTGGCGCGATCTCGGCTCACTGCAACCTCTGCTTCCTGGGTTCAAGCCATTTTCATGCCCCAGCCTCCTGAGTAGCTGGGACTGCAGGCATGCACCACCACGTCCAGCTAATTTTTTGTATTTTTGGTAGAGCCAGAGTTCACTGTGTTGGCCAGGCGAGTCTCAAACTCCTGACCTCAGGCGATCCACCCACCTCGGCTTCCCAAAGTGTTGGAATTAGGCAGGTGTGAGCCACTGAGCCTGGCCAAGACTTT
>NW_016111305.1:0-1529 GCF_001604975.1 Cebus imitator | reverse complement strand
CCTTCACTTTCTGCGTATGCTGTTCCCATCCACTCCCCTTCACTTTCTGCGTATGCTGTTCCCATCCACTCCCCTTCACTTTCTGTGTATGACGTTCCCATCCACTCCCCTTCATTTTCTGCGTATGCTGTTCCCATCCACTTCCCTTCACTCTACTGCAGTCTCCGTGCATTCTTTCAGTTCAGAGATGATGCCAAACATCTTTGTTGGGTTGTCACTTCTGCCTGGAATGCTCTTTTCCTAACTCACTGTCTGGCTCTCTTCTACTCATCCTTTCATCTTAGCAGAAATATTCTTTTTCAGAGGGGTTCTTGTTGATCCCCCAAAGTAAAATAATTCTCTCTGTAATGCCCAGTCATGGTATTCTTTCCCAGTGCTTGTCATGTTTTGGCTCATGTGGTTGTTTAGTGCTTGATACCTCCATGGAATGGAACTCCATGAGGAGCAGAAGTGCTTTTTGTCGTTTGCATTTTTTTTTTTTTTTTTTTGAGACAGGTCTCACTCTGTCACCCAGGCTGGAGGACAGTGGTGTGATCTCAGCTCACTGCAGCCTCTACCTCTGAGCTCAAGTGATCCTCCCACCTCAGCCTCCTGAGTAGCTGGGACTATAGGAGCACTCTACCACGCGCAGCTGATTTTTGTATTTTTCATAGAGACAGGGTTTCACCATGTTGCCCAAGCTGGTCTTGAACTCCTGGGCTCAAGCGATCTTCCTGCCTTGACCTCCCAAAGTGTTGAGATTACAGGCATGAGCCACTGCACCTGGCTCTCTGTTTACTCTTATAGCCCCCTGCACAGTACCTGAACACAGAAATATTGGTGAATGGAGTGAAAGAGACAGGCCTGCAACAAGGTGTTGGCATAACTTCCCGCCCCCTGCCTGCTTGTTTTCCCCCAACCTCCTTCTGCCTCAAGTCGTTTCCTTCAGCTTTTAAATTCATCAGGTTATGAGAGAATCTTATCTCTGTTCCCCTGCTAGGATGGAATTTAGAATTCAGATGCTAAGACGTAAAAGGAAGGAGCAAAATTGAACATGGAAAGAAATACTGAATAAAGAATACTCCCCCGAGTGGCTACACATCTTCACTGTCATCAGTAATCTCAGTGTGCAACTGTTGAGGCTTGAGTTATTTACATGGCTCTAATCCTCTTACATTCTAATCAAGATCATTCCAACAGCTCTGCATTTAGATGTCCAACTGCATTAGGCATTCACAAATTATTTCTTTGTCAATGCTGTGTTGGTACAATTCTAATCTCCTAGGGATTAAACACAATTAAATTCATTCTTCTTTATCCTAATATAGTTTATCTCCATCAAAGTTGTGTTTTTAAGTTTTCCATGCTAATTCCTTCATGTAATTAATCGTCAATTTAAAATGAATAGCAAGAAGAGAAATCACCTGTATGTCTGGACATTGTCTAGTACAATCGTTTCTGATTCAATGAGTTTTTGACTACTTAGAAGAGGCATGTACAATTTTTGGATTTTCTCATATATTTTTTTCTCCTCTTCTTTCCTCTTATTC
>NW_016111304.1:0-1529 GCF_001604975.1 Cebus imitator | reverse complement strand
CTGCCTCAGCCTCCTGAGTAGCTGGGATTACAGGCACGCGCCACCATGCCCAGCTAATTTTTTTTTGTATTTTTAGCAGAGACAGGGTTTCACCATGTTGACCAGTATGGTCTCGATCTCTTGACCTCGTGATCCACTCACCTCGGCCTCCCAAAGTGCTGGGATTACAGGCATGAGCCACCGCGCCCAGCCCCAGACTTTTTAATGATCACCATTCTAACTGGCATGAGATGGTATCTCATTGTGGTTTTGATTTGCAAGAAATATGCATTTTTAAGAGTTTACATGAGTTGCAGTGAAAAGTGTATCCTTATTCCCTAAATAAGGAAAATATGAGCAATGGTCTTGGACACTTGACAGTTAATTCTCAATCTGCTAATGGAGAGAATTACACAGATATTATAAAACATTGAATGAAAAATAGTTATGTTTGATTTTGAAACATATTACATGATTTTAGAATAGTATTTATCCCTCACATGCCGCTTCCTTAGGCTGATTCATATTAAAGACAGGTTTTCATTTCCCAAGTGAGCATATCTGTGGTGAGGGAGCAAGAACCAGGCAGGCCAGGTTGAAAGTATGGCAGGGAGTAAGTGTGTGTCAACTGTGTTTTGGAACTGCATTATTTCCCACCCCACTTGCCAAGTGGAGTGCCATGTAATTTGAAAACAACCAAAAGTAATAAGAGTTTTACAGTCCAGATACACCAGGCATTACTTTTGCATCACCAGCAATGCACTTGAAAGGTAGCAATATCAGACTAAATCATCAACCGCTGAGTCAAATAAGAATCACGAGCAGCTTCTCACTTGAACAAGACCAGTCTGCTCACTCCCTTGCTTAATGCACCGTGGAGAACATAACATGCTAAGTAAATTATGTAGAGAGGATACACAAATGGGCTAATTTTATTATGAGAAAGGATCTGACCAATTGCTTGTGGAATAATTATCTCTCAATAAGTGGCCATCATTTGTTCAATTTTCATTAGAGATATACCTGAGACTCAGAACAAATTTCTTTTGGAGAAAGGGTAGTATCTGAGTGTATAGTTTTCTTTCTTGGAAGTTTCCATTACATGAAAAATGAGAGAATTTTTTTAGTGGATAATCACTCTTTTGATGCACTCCGGCCTGCAGTTTCCATGACAAATTCCTTCTTAAATTGAGGGGATGGGGGAAAACTTTATATGAAAGGAGATATGAATGGGAGAGATTAGAAAGTCCCATGTTAAAATGTTCACAAGATTGCCCATTCACATTCTGATAGAAAGATTAAGTTCTATCAAAACTTTATTTTATTATTTATTGGCATAAAAAAATACTTTCCCCTGTATGAAATATATGTGATTACCCAAAAATGACTTCTATGAATGTGATAGGTATCTGTTATCTTTACCTCATAATAGCAGCTGATGTTTTTGAAGTAATACATAAATGATGAAAAGCAACCCAAGTTTTATGCCCAGACATAAAAAAAATGGACACTAAAAATAAATATGTTATTACTCTTTTTTTTTTTTTTTT
>NW_016111303.1:0-1529 GCF_001604975.1 Cebus imitator | reverse complement strand
CAGGCTGGAGTGCAGTGGTGCAATCTCAGCTCGCTGCAATCTCTGCCTCCTGGGTTCAAGCGATTCTGCTGCCCAGCCTCCTGAGTAGCTGGAATTACAGGCACCCACTACCACACCCAGCTTATTTTTGTTTTTTAGGTAGAGATGGGGTTTCTCCATATTGGCCAGGCTGGTCTTGAACTGACCTAGTGATCCACCCACCTCAGCCTCCCAAAGTGCTGGGATTCCAGGCGTGAGCCACCATGCCTGGTACCTAATTCCTATTCACTGGTCATGGATGGGAGCTTTGGAAAATTTCCTCAGAATACATGCTGGCCCCATCAGAACATCAGGGTTCGGTCTCCTAAGAGATGTTCCTCTGTTCGTGCTACACACCCAAATAATCCGTCTCAGTCCACTGTCAGACAACTTCCAGGAATGACAGTGGCTGTAGTCTAGCTGGAAAAACACTGAAGTAGGAGTCAGCAGACCCTGGGACTCTTTTGACTTGGCCACTAACAACATAATGTGGCCTTGCAGAAAAAAAAAAAAAAAAAAAGCTGGAGCGACCATGCCTGTAATCCCAGCACTTTGGGAGGTCGATGTGGGAGGATTGCTTGAGCCCAGGAGTTTGAGAGCGGCCTGGGCAACATAGCAAGAGCGAATCTCTACAAAAAATTTCAAAAAATTGTCCAGGTGTGGCAGTGTCCCCCTGTAGTCCCAGCTACTCGGGAGGCTAAAGTGGGAGGATCACTTAAGTCCCGGAGATCAAGACTGCAGTGAGCCAAGGTCATGCCACTGCACTCAAGCTTGGGCTTCAAAGTGAGACACTGTCTCAGAAAAAAAAGCTGGAGCTTCTGTTTCACATTTGTGAAAGGTAAATGATATTATCTCCTCCATGGAGTTACTGTGAGAATGGAAATACAATTATTTCTTTTCCCCCTCCTTTTAGAAATACAATGAGATAGGCATAGTGGCCAGGTGAGGTGGCTCATGCCTATAATCCCAGCACTTTGGGAGGCTGAGGCAGGTGGATCACCTGAGGTCAGGAGTTCAAGACCAGCCCGGCCAACATGGTGAAACCCTGACTCCACTAAAACTACAAAAATTAGCCCAGTGTGGTGGCATGTGCCTACAATCTCATCTACTAGGGAAGCTGAGGCAGGAGAATTACTTGAACCCGGGAGGTGGAGGTTGTAGTGAGCCGAGATCATCCCACTGCACCCCAGCCTGGGAGACAGAGCAAGACTCCATCTCAAAAACAAACAAACAAAAAAACAAAACCCTGTGTGGTGTCTCATCCCTGAAATCTCAGCACTTTGGAAGGCCGAGTTGAATGGATCACCTGAGGTCAGGAGTTCAAGACCAGCCTGACCAACATGCAGAAACCCCACCTCTACTAAAAATACAAAATTAGCCAAGCATGGTGGCATGTGCCTGTAATCCCAGCTACTTGGGAGGCTGAGGCAGGAGAATTGCTTCAACCTGGGAAGCAGAGGTTGCAGTGAGCCGAGATTGCACTCCAGCATGGACAACGAGAAGGAAACTCC
>NW_016111302.1:0-1529 GCF_001604975.1 Cebus imitator | reverse complement strand
GATGAAGTTTTACTCTTATTGCCCAGACTGGAGTGCAATGGCACGATCTTGGCTCACTGCTACCTGTAACTCCCAGGTTCAAGCGATTCTCCTGCCTCAGCCTCCCAAGTAGCTGAGACTCCAGGTACCTGGCACCATGCCTGGCAAATTTTTTGTATTTTTAGTAGAGACAGGGTTTCACCAAGTTGGCCAGGCTGCTCTCAAACTCCTGACCTCAGTTGATCTGCCTGCCTTGGCCTCCCAAAGTGCTGGGATTACAGGCGTGAGCCACCACGCCCGACCCAAAGTAGACAAGTCCAGATGCTGTACTATGAAGCTTTTCATCTGAGAATTAACACAGCTTCAGTCTTAATTGAGAAATGCAGGGGCTCCCAAGAGTCACACAAGGAAACATGCAGAGATACAGCAGAGCAGATTCCCGCTTCTGAGGGAAGTTGTCCTCACCCAGGGAGACCAGGTTCCTGTAATTCTCCAACATCACGTTCCTGTATAAAGTCCTCTGAGCAGGGTCCAGGCACTTCCACTCCTCCTGAGAGAATTCTATGGCCACATCCCTGAATGTCAACCTTTCCTGATATGAGAAAACACATTTCACCAAGAAGTCATGGGGAGAGCCATTATCTTCACACAAATGACAAAAAGAGAGGTATAAATCCATTTAATTTAAATGGACATTCTGGGAGATCCAGGGAGAGGTTTTTCAGGCGAACTGTGTCTGAAAAACACATTTTACCAAGTGCATACAGGGAGAGGTATCAACTTTACATAAAATGAGAAAAGGAGAGAATTGTATTGATTTGACTGAAGGGAGGGTTCTGGCAGATCCATGTTAAGGTATTTTGGGGGATTTAGGGATATTAGGAAGAAAACTAGGTATGTCTCCCTAATTGCATTTTATTATATTACTCTGTAAGAGCTGACAATACCTTCTAAATAAGTGTGGATTTCCCTTTCTGTAGACAATGGAAGAAAGTTACAAATAAAAATCAACACAGGGGCTATCTCTGTAGAAGTGTTGGATATTACTTTTGACACGAGGCGATACTCAGTATCTAGATGAGCCAGAGGAAGGGTGGTGTCTTCCAAGATGGCAACGTCCATGGTGGCTTTAAAGAAAGAAAGGTCACAATCTAAAAACTGTGGCCGGGCGCGGTGGCTCATGCCTGTAATCCCAGCACTTGGGAGGCCAAGGCAGGCGGATCACTAGGTCAAGAGATTGAGAGCATCCTGGCCAACATGGTGAAACTCTGCCTTTAGTAAAAAGACAAAAATTATCTGGGTGTGGTGGGGCTCGCCTGTAGTCCCAGCTACTTGGGAGGCTGAGGCAAGAGAATCCCCTGAACTCAGGAGGTAGAGGGCAGTGTGCCAAGCTTGTGCCACTGTACTCCAGCCTGGCAACAGAGTGAGACTCTATCTCATACAAAAAAACAAAAGGCCGCCGGGCGCGGTGGCTCAAGCCTGTAATCCCAGCACTTTGGGAGGCCGAGGCGGGTGGATCACAAGGTCAAGAGATCGAGACCATCCTGGTC
>NW_016111301.1:0-1529 GCF_001604975.1 Cebus imitator | reverse complement strand
TTTTTTTTTTTTTTTTTTGAGATGGAGTTTAACTCTTGTCACCTAGGCTGGAGTGCAATGGCACAATCTTGGCTCACTGCAACCTCCACTTCCCGGGTTCGAGCTGTTCTCCTGCCTCAGCCTCGGAGTAGCTGGGATTACAGGCACCTGCCACCACACCCAGCTAATTTTTGTACTTTTAATAGATGTGGGATTTCACTGTGTTGGCCACGCTGGTCTTGAACTTATGACCTCAGGTGATCCATCTGCCTCAGTCTCCCAAAGTGTTGGGATTATAGGTGTGAGCCACTGTGCCCAGCCTGATTTTTTTTTTAAAGAACATCTTAAAAAATAGCTACAACTAGGTCATGTGCATTAATATCTTTCTTGACACCGGTAGAATGCCCTTTGTTAATGTATGGCTACATGTGACTCAGGGGCTTTGGCATTGCCTTGTGTTATCTGAAAGGACAAGGCTTTGCACACAGCAGATGTGCACATAACTGTTGAATGGTGGTGAGTGGTTACCATGAAGTAATATATTATCAGCTCGGACACTAAATTATGAGAGGATGGAAGAGTTAGTTTCAGAATAACCAATTTCCTAACTATATTTCTATGTATGTGTTTTTTTTTTTTTTAAAAGATCTCTGCACTTGTCCTGAGAGCCCAAGCATCCGAGATCTTACTTGAAGAGTTACAACAGGGGTTTTCCCAGGCAAAGAGGGATGTTCAGGAACAGATGGTAAGTTAACATTTTAAGTAAACGATAACTATGTTACATATATTCCTTTTTTGTTCTATTTTTACATCATCTTTCATATGACTTTGTCATCCTGTCCAAAGTAGTTACTATTATGTTCTCCAGGGACTATAGAACATTAGTAATGGACGAAATATTCTAACGACAGTATTCCTTTTTAAACCTACTTTCTGATCAAACAAAATTTTTTTCTCATTGTTTAACTTATTTTTCTGATCTGGGAAACCTAAACAGAATAAAGTATGGACATATATTTAATTTTGAATTCCAAATAAAAGCTAAAAAATTGAAATATTTGAGAGCCATAGCTGGTGCAGCTTTTGATCAGTCATTTTGTGATTTTCCTGGATGGCTAATTTATTTAGAATAAACTTATTAGGGCCAGGCGTGGTGGTTCACACCTTTAATCTCAGCACTTTGGGAGGCTGAGGTGGGCGGATCATGAGGTCAGGAGATTGAGACCATCTTGGCTAACAGGGTGAAATCCTGTCTCTACTAAAAATACAAAAAATTACAGTTGGGCACTGTGGCTCATGCCTGTAATCCCAGCACTTTGGGAGTCTGTGGTGGGTGGATCACCCGAGGTTGGGAGTTCGAGATCAGCATGACTAACATGGAGAAACCACGCCTCTGCTAAACATGCAAAAAATTAGCCAGGCGTGGTGGCATGTACCTGTATTCCCAGCTACTCAGGAGGCTGAGGCAGGAGAATCACTTGAACCTGGGAGGTGGAGGTTGCAGTGAGCCTAGATGGTACCACTGCACTCCAGCCTGGGTGACAAAAAAA
>NW_016111300.1:0-1530 GCF_001604975.1 Cebus imitator | reverse complement strand
AAAAAAAAACAGACCAGCCTGGGCAACATGGTGAAACACCGTCTCTACAAAAATACAAAAATTAGCCAGGCATGATGGCAGGTAGCTGTCATTCCAGCTACTCAGGAGGCCGTGGTGGGAGAATTGCTGGAATCCAGGAGGCAGAGATCGCATCACGGCACTTCAGCCTGTGCTTCAAAGAAAAAAAAAGATATGAACCTTATAACAATAGAATTCAATTTATCTCCTGTCTTTTATGCTATTGTTGCCACACATTTTACTTCTACATGCATTAAAAACTCCATAACAAAATATTATTTTGTTTACCAGTCAATTAAAAGTAGATTAAAAAAAAATTTGTTCATAGATTTGTCCATATACTCACTGTTTCTAGTGTTCTTTCATATCCTTCTACAGATCTAACTTTTGGAGGACAGGCATGGTGACTCATGCCTGGGAGGCTGAGACAGGAGGATCACTTGAGCCCAGGAGTTTGAGACCAGCCTGGGGAACATAATGAGACCCTCCGTCTCCACACACATACAAAATTAGCCGGGCGTTGTGGCACATTTTGGACTGGAGCAATCCTCCTTCCTGAGCCTCCCAAAGTGCTGAGGTGACTGGGAGTGAGCCACTGCCTCCAGCAGCATTTCTTATTCTGCAGGTCTGCTGGCAATTAATGCTCTCTGCTTCCGCTTATCTGAAAAGATCTTTATCTCACTGGACTGACAGGTTTTTGTTTGTTTATTTTTCAGCACTTTAAAGATGGTATTTTATTGTTTCCCGGCTCCATGGTTTCCGATGAGAAGTCAGATTTCATTTGTATTGTTTCTCTGTATGCAGTCTGTTAAAATAGGTCTTTTTCTGCAGCTACTTTCAAGACTTTCTCTTTCTTTTCGGTTTTTGGTAGTTTGATTATGACATGTTTAGGTATTGTTTTCTTTGTATTTCTCATACTTGGATTTTGCTAAACTTTTTGGATTTCTAATAAGGTTTTTCATCAAATTTATGAAATTCAAATACTTTTTCTGTCCCATTCTCTTTTTCTGGGACTGAAATTACATGACTTAAGTTCCACAAGTCAGTGAGACAATCTTTTCTCTCTCTTTATTCTTCAAATTGGATAATTTAGATCTATCTTCAAGGTCACTCACTTTTTCTTCTTCTGATAGTAAGCCCAATCAGTGAATTTTTTATTTCAAATATTGTATTTTGAATTATAAATGTTCTATCTGGTTCTTTTAAAATATGTAGCTTTTGGCCAGGCATTGTGGCTCATGCCTGTAATCCCAACACTTTGGGAGTCTGGGGCAGGTGGATCACTTGAGGTCAGGAGTTCGAGACAAGCCTGGCCAACATGGTGAAACCCTGTCTCTATTAAAAATGCAAAAATCAGCCAGGTGTGGTGGCACACTCTTATAATTCCAACTACTCAAGGAGGCTGAGGCAGGAGAATTGCTTGAACCTGGGAGGCGGAGGTTACAGTGAGCCAAGATCATGCTATTGCACTCCAGCCTGGGTAACAAGAGCGAAACTCCGTCTCAAAAAAAA
>NW_016111299.1:0-1531 GCF_001604975.1 Cebus imitator | reverse complement strand
AGATCGCGCCATTGCACTCCAGCCTGGGTAACAGGAGCGAAACTCCGTCTCCAAAAAAAATAAATAAATAAATAAAATAAAATAAAATAAAATAAAATAATTTTATTTTCTATTAACGACCACGATTTCTCTATATTTGAGGATTTTCTGCTATTTCTCTGGACTCTTCTAATTATCTTGTATTTTGTCCAAATTATATCCGATTGCTTTAAGGTCATGTTGCTGGCATTCCCATCAAGTGTCTGCAAGTGGTGTAGGGTCAAATTTGATATGTGTTTCATCAAGATGGCCTATCTTGGGACAAATCCAGAAAATATGTGTAATCATTGAATTGTCCATTGCAACAACACAGTGGAAGCCACATTTCCTAGTATGAATCAAAACCATGCACCAGACATGGCAAAGAGAGTGCTTCTGCTTTTATGGCCAAAATTCTGGCTCATACACTTTTTCTTTACAATCTTGTTAGTGGCTATTACCATAGGTTTACCCTTGACAATTAAAAAAAAATCAGGACTGGGCACATTGGCTCATGCCTGTAGTCCTAGCACTTTGAGAGGCTGAGGTGAGCGGATCACTTGAGGTCAGGAGTTCAAAACCAGTCTGGCCAACATGGTGAAACCTGTCTCTACTAAAAATACAAAAAAATTAGCCAGGCATGGTGGTGCATGCCTCTAATGCCAGCTACTCGAGAAGCTGAGGCAGGAGAATCACTTGAACCCAGGAGGTGGAGGTTGCAGTGAGCTGAGATCATGCCACTGCACTCCAGCCTGGGTGACAGAGCAAGACTTCATCGCCCCCCCCAACCAACCCGCCACCAAAAAAAATCAGTGCCTATAATTGAAAGCTGTTTATGCCAGGCGAGGTGGCTCAGGCCTGTAATCCTAGCACTTTGGGAGGCCAAGGTGGGTGGATCACAAGGTCAGGAGATCAAGACCATCCTGGCCAACATGGTGAAGGTCTGACTCTACAAAAAATGGAAAAATCAGCTGGGCATGCTGGCAGACACCTGTAATCCCAGCTATTTGGGAGGCTGCAGTGAGTCGAAATTAGGCTACTGCACTCCAGCCTGGCAACAGAGCGAGATTCCTTCTCCAAAAAGAAAGAAAGTAAAAGAAAGGTATTTATTCAATTTGTGACTTAAATCAAAAGCTTTACTTTTTATAAAGGGTGCAAAACTAATGAAATACTCCTGATACAATCTGATTGATCTGAGTAATATTTACTTAAAAAAAACTTTATGTACAGGTTGGGCATGGTGGCTCATGCCTGTAATCCCAGCACCTTGGGATGCGGAGGCAGGAGAATTGCTTGAGCCCAGAGGTTCAAGAACAGCCTGGGCAGCACAGTGAGACCTCATCTCTATAAAAAAATTAAAAACTTAGCCGGTCATCGAGGTGCATGTCTGTAGTCCCAGCTACTCAGGACGCTGAGGTGGTGAGATGGTTTGAGCCCAAGAGATCAAGGCTGCAGTGAGCCATGATCGTACCACTGCACTCCAGCCTGGGCAACACAGTAAGACCCTGTCTCA
>NW_016111298.1:0-1531 GCF_001604975.1 Cebus imitator | reverse complement strand
TCCCATTCTGTGTGTTCCCTTCAATTGTTGTTTTCTTCGTGTGCAGAAACTTTTCAACTTGATGTGATCCCATTTGCCCATTTTTGCTTTGGATGGCTGTGCTCATGGGGTACTACTCAAGAAATGTTTGCACAGATCGATGTCCTGGAGACATTCCCCAGTGTTTTCTTACAGTGATTTCATAGTTTGAGGTCTTATATTTAAACTTTTAATCTATTTTTATTTTTGTATATGACAAGAGATAGGCATCTAGTTCATTCTTCTGCATATGGATATCCAGTTTTCCTAGTACTACTTATTAAAGAGATTGTCTTTTCCTGAATGTATGTTCTTGTCATCTTTGTAGAAGATGAGTTCACTGTAGATATGTGGATTTATTTCTGGGGTTTTTTATTCTGTTCTGTTGGTCTTTGTGTCCATTTTTATGCCAGTACCATTCTATTTTGGTTACTACAAAACAGTCTAATTTGGTTCAAATTATACTCTATAGTATAATTTGAAGTCAGGTAATGTGGTTCCTCCCGTTTTGTTCTTTTTGCTGAGGATGGCTTTGGCTATTCTGGGATTTTTGTGGTTAATACAAATTATAGAATTATATTTTCTATTTCTGTGAAGAATGTTGTTTGTATTTTAACAGACATTGCATTGAATCTGCAGATTCCTTTGAGTAGCATGGACATTTTAACAATATTAGTTCTTCTAATCCATGAACAGAAAATATCTTTCCAGTTTGTGGTGTCCTCCTCAATTTTTGTATCAATAATTTATAGTTTTCATTGAAGAGATCTTTAATTTCTTTGGTTAAGTTAACCCCTAGATATTTTATTTCATTCACAGTTATTATAAATGGGATTACTTTCTTAATTCATTTTTCAAATCATTCATTGTTGGTGTATAGAAATGATATTGATTTTCATATGTTGATTTTGTATCCTTCAACTTTACTGAATTTGTTTATAAGTTCTAATTTTTTTTTCATCTGCACACAAGGATAATTTGACTTCCTTCTCTCTAGTTTGGAGGCCCTTTATTTCATTCTCTTGTCTGATTGCTTTAGCTAGGACTTCCAGTACCACGTTGATAATAGTGGCGAAAGTAGGCATTCTTGTCTTGTTCCCAGTCTCAAAGGAAAGACTTTAGTTTTTCCCCATTCAATATGATACTAGTTGTGGGTCTGTCATAAACAGTTTTTAATTTGTTGAGGTATGTTCTCTCTGCATCCAGTTTTTGGAGAGTTTTTGTCATGAAAGGATATTAAATTTTATCAAATGTTTTTCATCATCAGTTGAAACAGTCATATGGTTTTGGTCCTTCATTCTGTTGACATGATATACCAAATTGATTGAGTCAAATATATTAAACCATTCTTGAATCCCTGAGATTAATCCCTCTTGGCCAGGATGAATGACTTTTTTAATGTGTTGTTGAATTTGGTTTTCTAGTATTTTGTTGAGAATTTTTCATAAATGTTTATCAGGGATATTGGCCTCTAGTTTTCTTTTTCTTTTCTTTCTTTCTTTTTTTTTTTTTG
>NW_016111297.1:0-1531 GCF_001604975.1 Cebus imitator | reverse complement strand
TTTTTTTGAGATGAAGTCTTACTCTGTCACCCAGGCTACAATACAGTGGCGCGATCTCTGCCTCCCAGGTTCAAGCAATTCTCCTGTCTCGGCTTCCCGAGCAGCTGGGATTACAGGCGTCCGGCACCATGTCCAGCTAATTTTTGTATTTTTAGTAGGGATTAGGTTTTGTCATGTTGGCCAGGCTGGTTGGTCTCAAACTCCTGACCTCAAGTGATCTGCCAACCTCGGCATCCCAAAATGCTGGGATTGCAGGTATAAGCCACTGTGCCCAGCCCCAAAACTACTGTATGTCATATACTGGCAATGAACAATTGGAAATGAAAATTTTGACAAATCCAAACAAAATTACAAAGACAAAATATCTAAAATGTAGTGTTATTTCATAGTAGCTGAGAGCAGATTTAACACCATGAATGTCATTGCCATTTAGAAAAATTCTTTTCTTAATGAAAAGAAGTTTTCTAATAACTATCACCTTAATGGAGAAGTCATTTGATGCAGTTCCTCATGTCAGCTTATGGTTCAGCTGGAGTCAGTGTTTACATAAGCTTTGTCGAACAAAAGGTAACAGCAGAGTATAAAAAACATCAATATGGAAAGCATCAATTATATGGAAATTATTAGAGTCTTTTGAACAATTTGTACTACAATTTATATTACTTGGTAAAAGTTTATTTTATATATGTGTGTGTATATATATATATATGAGAATAAATAGAATTATTTATAAATTTCAAAGTTCTAAGTTAATGTACCTTGCTGGTTGTTAAATAGTTTGAATGTATATTTTCTTCTCCCTGTCTTTACAAAAATAATGGCATATTACATGCTGTCCATTTTCTCACTTGATTTTTTTTTTTTTTTTTTTTTTTTTTTTTTTTTTTTTTTTTTTTTTTTTTTTTTTTTTTTTTTTTTTTTTTTTTTTTTTTAAGAAATGAGGTTTCACTATGTTGCCCAGGCTGGTCTTGAATTCCTGGGCTTAAGTACTTCTTCCTTCGCTTCCCAAGTGCTGGGATTACAGGTGTGAGCCACTGTGCACAGCCATTCCAAAACCTTGACAAGGGATTATTCATTCTTTTTGATGGCGGTGTAATAGTCCATAGTGTGCCGTAATTTATTAACTAGTCTTTCCACTGATGAATATCTAGGTTGTTTTCAGCTTTTTGCTGTTCGGAAACATGCCAGTATTAAAAGAAACAATATAAAACTCTTCTCAGGCATTTTAATAGTATAGCACATGTGATTTGGGATGATGGACAGTATACCAATTGAGAAATTTATGGTCTAATAACACCTTACCCTCTTACCATTGACTTTCCTTTTTTGAGACGGAGTTTCACTCATGTTACCCAGGTTGGAGTTCAATGGCGCGATCTCGACTCACCGCAACCTCTGCCTCCTGGGTTCGGGCAATTCTCCTGCCTCAGCCTCCTGAGTAGCTGGGATTACAGGCACGCGGCACCATGCCCAGCTAATTTTTTGTAGTTTTAGTAGAGACGGGGTTTCACCATGTTGACCAGGATGGTCT
>NW_016111296.1:0-1531 GCF_001604975.1 Cebus imitator | reverse complement strand
AGTGAGCAAGAGATAATGAGAAGGCCAATTCTGAAAGGAGTGGATTTAAATGTACTGATGGTGTGCATACCTCCCTAGTCTACAAAAAGTACACCTATCTGCACTGTTTTGAGTAACGTATAAAACTTGACACATTTGGATTAATGTCACCTTTATATAACTGACAAATGTCTGGAAAACCTTCACTGGAAGCTTGGAATTAGGATTTTTTTCAGTGGCTGGGTAATCTTTTGGAAAGCAGTCAGCTATTTTTATTTTTATATATTTTTTTGAGATAGAGTCTCGCTCTGTCACCCAGGCTGGAGTACATTGGCGTAATTACAGGCCTGAGCCACTGTGCCTGACCGGCCGTTACATTTTTATTAAATGGGTGAGATCTAGTGCCTGAATTTACTGGGTTATTGTTTATCCCTTTGGAGTATTCAACATCTATGATGTGCACACACCACTATTCTGGCACCAGGAGCACATAAAAAACAGCTAAAAATTCCTGCCTATGGGGCAAGCAAGGTGGCTTACGCCTGTAATCCCAGCACTTTGGGAGGCTGAGGCGGGTGGATCACTTGAGGCCAGGTGTTTGAGACCAGCCTGGCCAACATGGCAAAACCTCACCTCTATTAAAAATACAAAATTAGCCAGGCATGATGGCACATGCTTGTAATCCAGCTACTTGGGAGGCTGAGGCACAGGAATCACTTGAACCTGGGAGGCAGAGTGTGTTACAGTGAGGTGAGATTGCACCTCACTGCCTGGGCAATAGTGCGAGACTCTTATCAAAAAAATTTTTTTCTGCCTACCTATTTATACTTCACTTAGTGGGTGGAGGTGGCAGGAAACAGGAAATATGAAAATAAAAGTAAATTATATAATGTGTTAGATGGTAACAAAAAAAAAAAAAAAAGTCCTGTGGAGAAAAACAGAAAAGGAAGGTAGAAAAACATGTATGTGGTTAGATGGGTTATAATTTTAAATAAGGTGGACAAGAAAGGTCTCACTGAGAAGGTGACATACTGAACAAAGATTTTAACATAATGAATGAGCAAGCTGTGCAGACTAGGGTTGTGGAAAATAGGATGCCATTCTATAAATGTAATCCATTTAAAAATAACTAATGTGCTGGGCACTGTGGCTCACACCTGTAATCCCAGCTCTTTGGGAGGCTGAGGCAGGTGGATCACCTTAGGTTAGCAGTTCGAGACTAGCCTGGCCAACATGGTGAAAACCCATCTCTACTAAAAATACAAAATTAGGTGGATGTAGTGGTTATGTGCCTGTAATCATAGCTGCTAGGGAGGCTGAGACAGGGGAATTGCTTGAACTTGGGAGGTGGAGGTTGCAGTGAGTCAAGATTGCACCACTGCACTCCAGCTTGTGTAACAGAATGAGACTTCATCTCAAAAAAAAAAAAAAAATTTAAAGTAACTAATGCCTAATGCCATTTTAAAATAATCTTAGCCGGGCGCGGTGGCTCAAGCCTGTAATCCCAGCACTTTGGGAGGCCGAGGCGGGTGGATCACGAGGTCAAGAGATC
>NW_016111295.1:0-1532 GCF_001604975.1 Cebus imitator | reverse complement strand
TTTTTTTTTTTTTTTTTTGAGACAGAGTCTCACTCTATCGCCTAGGCTGGCGTGCAGTAGTGAGATCATGGCCTACTGTAGCCTGGACCTCCTGGCTCAAGCAATCCTCCCCTCTCAGCCTCCCAAAGTGCTGGGATTACAGGTATGAGCCACCACGCCCAGCCCCTCCTTCTGTCCTTCACTAAAATGTCCCCTTCTCAGCAAAGCCTTTCCTGGTCACCCCTTCTGAAAGTGTAACCTTCCCCAACTCCCACACTCCCTTCCCTGCTCAATCTTGCTCTGACTCCTCATCTGACTCAGCAGCACTTCCTCTCACGCAGGGACTACCTCCTCTCACTAGAACATCAGCCCCACACAGACAAGGGTTTGTGTTTTGGTCTAGACAGTGTCAGGAATCATCAGGAACCCAGTAAATATTTTTTTTGAATGAATGAATGAGTGTCACAGCAGCCCCCTGCAGCCCTGAGGACAAAGTCTAGTTTTCCTGTCTGGGCCATCTGTGACCCAGCCTCTGCTGGTCAAATCTCTTCTCTCTCCTCTCCCTTCCTTGGACTCTGGCCTCCTCAACCCTCCTCCGAAGAGCACCATTCCCTGCAGCCTCAGGGCCTTTGCATGTGATGTTCCCTCTGCCTAGAATATCCTCTCTCCTTTTTGGCTGGAGTCATTCCCACTCAGCCTTCAGAGCTCATTTGCCTGGAGATTTCTAGAATACTCTCTCTCTCATTGTAATGATCAAATCCAGGAATCAAAACATCCATTTGTAAAACTCAGCTCCACTAATTAATTTATTTATTCCTCATTTTATGAACCTAAAAGAGACTTCTCCTGCCGTTTCAGTGGTGAAATCAATTAATAAATAATAGTGACAATTAAGCTTAATCAGTCCCATTAATCATCAGCATTAATTATTTAAATAACCAACCCCTTTCATTGCCTGTATTAACTGATTTGTTCTGATAACTGATACCACTTATTGCATACATTAGCTTAATTAATTGGATTAATGAGCAGTAATTAAAGCCCATTATCCTTTATTTTCCCCCAATGCACGTTTAAATCTGAGCTTCACCTTAGGGGCCTCAATCCTGGGCCAGAGTGAAGGGTGAGCCCTGTAGCAGAAGGGGTGGGGAGAGGCTGCCATCCTGCCCAACCCTGGCCCTCTATCATGATGGTGGTCTGGTCCTCTGCAGAGGCCATTCTGCTCTCTGTCCCTGTCTGTTTCCTTGGGTCTTGAGGCTTGGACATATATCCTCAAGCAGAGACCTCCCCAACCTCTGCCACCTGCCTCTCAGCTTTTCCCCCATCCCTGGCTCCTACCTTCCCTCTCTGAAGCTCAACTTCCTCATCTGTGAAGTGGGCACATTATTACTATATCCCCAGAAGAGCTGTGAGGACCACATGAGAAGGAGGGATACAAGGTTCCCTGGCCCACGTGGGTCTCCTCTTGTTGCCCCAGCCTTACCCATGGAGATCTGCCACCCTCCCACCCTGCCCCTCCTGGGAGACTGAAGTTCTTTCCCTTTTTTTTTTTT
>NW_016111294.1:0-1532 GCF_001604975.1 Cebus imitator | reverse complement strand
CTGCCTCAAAAACAAAACAAAACAAAACAAAAAGTCCAGGCACAGTGGCTCTCGCTTATAATCCCAGCACTTTGGGAGGCCGAGGCAGGTAGATCACGAGGTCAAGAGATCGAGACCACCCTGGCCAACATGGTGAAACCCTGTCTCAACTAAAAATACAAAAATCAGCTGGGCATGGTGGCGCATGCCTGTAGTCCCAGCTACTTGGGAGGCAGAGGCAGGAGAATTGTTTGAGCCTGGGGGGCGGAAGTTGCAGTGAGCTGAGATAGCACTACTGCACTCCAGCCTGGTGACAAAATATGAGGCTCCATCTCAAAAAAAAAAAAAAAGAAAAAGAAAAAGAAAAAAAAATCCTACTGAGATCAAATTTCCATCTGTAGGACTAACCAGCTTTCTCTGTGTCCATAAAAGTCCTGGCTTCAGTTCTGTGTTGTATAACTTTGGGCAACTTATTTAACTTCTTCGAATTTGTTTCTTTTTTCTTTCTTTCTTTTTTTTGAGATGGAGTCTCAACTCTGTTGCCCAGGCTGGAGTGCAGTGGTACAATCTTGGCTCACTGCAACCTCTGCCTCCCAGGCTCAAGTGATCTCATGCCTCAGCCTCCTGAGCAGCCGGGATTATAGGCACCCACCACCATACCCACCTAATTTTTTTTTGTATTTTTAGTAGAGGCGAGATTTCACCATGTTGGCCAGGCTGGTCTTGAACTCCTGACCTCAAATGATCCACCCGCCTTGGCCTCCCAAAGTGCTGAGATTACAGGCATGAGCCACTGCACCCAGCCTCAGTTTCTTTATTAGTAAAATGGAGATGCAAATATCTCATAAGGCTGATTTAAGGATTGATTGAGATGATGTGCACACATATACCACAGTGCATGGTACGTGGTGGACACTGAAAAATAAAGGTAGCTCCCATGCCCTTGAAAGGACATTTTCGTATTAGCTGTAATTCCACAAAGTTTAAATTTATTTACTTACTTAAAAAATGTTTTTGTAGAGATGGGATCTTGCTATGTTGCCCAGGCTGGTCTCAAACTCTTGGCCTCAAACTCCTGCCTTAGATTCCCAAAGTAGTGAAGATTACAGGTGTGAGCCACTGCATCCGGCCTCCACAAAGTTCATTGTTGACATGTGAGGGACAAGCAAACTACTCAAGTGCCCCACAATTTGGAAGAGGAGTTGCAAGATGTCTAATTTTATAAGGTACTTAATAAGAGTACCATATAATATTATAAGTAAGGCTTCCTCCTAAGTGAGATTCCCGTAAATATAAGGTAAAACAATGAAGATATGTGATGAGTCTATTCCTTAGCCTAGGTCAAACAGCCCATGGATTAAAGCTGCCATGGTATTTCAGTGATGAGAATTATGTGTATAAGGCTAGTGTTCTTCATTTCCATTGTGTCTCTCTACTACTTTAAATTCAGCATTTCTCTAACTGTAACACTAACAAGGCTTTTCCTTATAAAAGAAAACTACTTTCATAGACGAAGCACAAAACAGAGAATGAGCCCAAGAATCACACAGAAA
>NW_016111293.1:0-1532 GCF_001604975.1 Cebus imitator | reverse complement strand
TTTTTTTGAGACAGAGTGTTGCTCTGTCACCCAGGCTGGAGTGCAGTGGCATGATCTCGGCTCACTGCAACCTCTGCTTCCTGGATTCAAGCAATTCTCCTGCCTCAGGCTCCCAAGTAGCTGGAATTACAGGCATGCATAATGACACCCAGCTAATTTTTTTGTATTTTTAGTAGAGACGGGGTTTCTCCATGTTGGTCAGGCTGGTCTCGAACTCCCGACCTCAGGTGATCCATCCGCCTTGGCCTCCCAAAGTGCTGGGATTACAGGCGTGAGCCACCGCGCCCGGCTGCACTCCACTTCTTGTTGCTGTCGGGTGGGATGGCAAGGCTGGGGCCCAGTACCCAATAGCGAACAAGGTAGAAACCCAGGGCCAAGCCCCATGGCTGCCAGTTGCCCTCGTAATTGAAGACACACACATTAAAGACAGCTCCGAAGTGCCATTAAACTGGCAAAAATAAATCCAAAAGGTAAAATTCAACTCCAGTTGGCAACCACAGCGGAGAACACAGACCAGGTCACAGGTGGCTCCAAGGCAACGGCCCTTGCACCTGGCTCCCCGTCCCTGCCCTGAATTCTCCATGTGGGAACTGGGCCACACTGGTCGGCTTCATCAAAGATAGATTTGCCAAACTGGCGTACAATTCGCAAGTCATAAAATTCAGTCTCTAAAAGTGTACAAGTCAGCTTGGTCTCAGAATTTCCTGAAACCAATAAAACCGCCGGATCCCTCTGACCTGGCGTTTTGGAATAAGCCCCGACGAAGGTGCCCAAGAAGAAACAAAAATAGAAATGTCTCCAAAGCTGGAAGCTGCCCCTAGCCAAATGCTGGAAACAGCCGCTCTCCACCCAGAGAACCCGAGCAAGCCCAGCTGCTGGGCAATACCCCACCTCTGCCCTCCATCACCACTGCTCAGCCCAGAACTCCTTCATCTTCCTGGCCTGTAGACCTTAGCAGTGGCTGTTCCCACCCCTGGAACACCCTTCCTGGTGCCTGCAGAGCCATGCACAGCATATTCACCGCTCAGTCCCCAGAGGCTGGCACAGTGTCTGCTGCAGAGATGACTCTGAGCAAACAGCCACTGAAGGGAGATCCCTATGTACCAGTGAGGACACAGGCGGGCAAGTGGACCCCTGAACACCTGGTCGGGGCACTCATAATGACAGGAGGATTGCAATGCTCAGAGTAGAGAATCAGCTTTTTTTTTTTTTTTTTTTTTTTTTTTTTTTTTTGGGTTTTTTTTTTTTTTTTTTTGAGACGGAGTTTCACTCTTGTTACCTTGTTACCCAGGCTGGGGTGCAATGGCAAGATTTCGGCTCACCACAACCTCCGCCTCCTGGGTTCAAGCAATTCTCCTGTCTCAGCCTCCCGAGTAGCTGGGACTACAGGCATGCGCCACCATGCCCAGCTAATTTTTGTATTTTTAGTAGTGACGGGGTTTCACCATGTTGACCAGGATGGTCTTGATCTCTTGACCTCGTGATCCACCCGCCTCGGCCTCCCAAAGTGCTGGGATTATAGGCGTGAGCCA
>NW_016111292.1:0-1532 GCF_001604975.1 Cebus imitator | reverse complement strand
ACAGACCCCGGTGCCTCTGCAACAGGCGACTGGAAAAAAAAAAAAAAAGAGTGGGGAGGCAGGGCAGGTAAAATCAAGGCAGTGTTGATTACTGACTACAGACTTTTTAGAACATGAATATGCCTACCTGACACTATCTGACCACTCTGACAAAGAACATACTAATTTCCTTATAAAGTATATAATTTTTAAATAATGTAAGTATAAAATATATGTAAGTACAAAAGAAAATGTGGTAGGATTGGCTTTTCCATTACACCAGAAACCTGTGAAAGTTCAGAGTAAAAGAAAGTTAAGAAATTATCAATGGTTTGAAATTTGCTCAAGAGTATATGCAGCAATAATTTACTAAATAAAACTACATTTCCTACTAGTTTTAACCCTTTCTTCATCTTAAACATCATGATATAAGAAGCTGAATTATAACTTGTCCTAACTTGACAAATATATGATATCAAACTTTATTTTAGTTCACTCCTAACTAAAAAAGACCAGCTTTGCCTTCAAAAAAGGGGAAGGTAAGATAAAAACTTAAATCTGAACAGTTAACTGAAAGATTGCTAAGACATGCTAGTTGACCATCAGTAAGAACATTAAACTCTTCCTATATTCTTCTTACGAGCAATGGTATAAGGACTTTGTTGAACAGAAAGATAGATCAGAATTACAACTAAAAGTTCACCCACATCAGGTAGAAAAACATCTAAGGGAGAGACAGTAAGTACCAGATGCTGAAATGGTAAGTGGTGGGTAAGTAGTGCCAAGCACTACTCAAGCACTTCACCTGAAAACCATCCTTGTCAATAAGTGATATTATTCCCATTTTACAGAGGAAGAAAATGTCACCCAGGATACATAAGTCCCCCAGATTGCACAGTTAATAAATGGTACAGGCAAGATTTGCCACACACTATAAATAGTTTTCTAGGATTTCTACAACACTGACATTTCCCTATTCCATTTATAGACAGGAGTCAATTTAAAAATGAAATGTAAATATAAGCCAGGTCACTTTTACTTAATACAGATATTTAACAGATATTCTTCGTACATTGGTTTATAATAGTTGATCAGTAAAGAAAAGTATTACACTATAAAAGGATCCTGAAATGTTAAGTCAGTATCATTGCTTAAATAATTTAGAAGCCAACTTAATGCTGGGTGTGAGAGTTGGGAAAATTTTATTAGGACTAGCAAAGCAGTGGTACTGGAATGCCAGCTATAGTAATGAATTTTGTATTAATTACATACTGAATGAAGCAAAGATATAAAAGACAAAATCTAGATTTTGACTTTGTTTTCAAAACCATCTCACACACAATTCCTAAGCAGTTGGAAAGTACAACCTGAGGGGGGAATAAAGGATGTTTTCTACACTTTTCTAAATAATGAGCCAATATAGTTTAAATTGACTGCTGAAAATAATTTCCTAAAGTCAGCCGGGCACAGTGGCTCAAGCCTGTAATCCCAGCACTTTGGGAGGCCGAGGCACGTGGATGACGAGGTCGGGAGTTCGAGACCAGCCTGACCAA
>NW_016111291.1:0-1533 GCF_001604975.1 Cebus imitator | reverse complement strand
TTTACCCACCTGTTGAAAAAGTAAGCTCTGTGTGTTCTGCCATCACTTCAGGGAAACCAGCCCCTGAATTACCCATTTCAGAAGCGTGGCCCCCAGGTGCGCGGGTGGACATGAGCAGAGGGGAGGGGTGTGCTGACCCACCTGACCCTTGACCCCAGCGCTGTGCAGGGAGAAACGCAAGGGGCGGGCTTGGCCGCTGCCCTCCAAGGTCACAGCGGGTGAGGCAGCCTGATGCCTGAGCTCTGAGGAGCCCTCTGACGGGAGGAACACCGTCCGAGAATGGCCGTAAGGAACAGAGGCACTGAGACCACTCATCAAACCAATGCCCTATTTTACTAAAAACCACATGTACGTTACATTTTACAAAACAGTTCCTTCCTTAACCCATCAAAGAATGGCAATATTGGGGAGCTATGGGAACAGGTCCCCCTCCAAATGCTCTGGGTTACCTAGGCTTCCCCAGAATGCTGTTCCTGTGCAGGGCAGGGGCAGCAGAGCCTGCTCACTGCTCTCATCAGCCCAGGGTTCCTGGAGGCTGTCCGGAGCCCTCAGCGCCTACCCAGGGCCAGATACACCACCTGGGGGGCCGGCCTCAGCTGGACTCACAGCCACTCCCTGCCTGGAAGGCTTCCAGCCTCAGGAGGAGGAGTGCAGGTACCCATAGTGGCTGTGATCAGCCTCGCCCAGGGTCACTGTCAGTGACAGGCTGGGCTTCCGTTCCAGCTCCTCCTCCTTTGGGCAGTGCTGTGGGGGTCGGGCTTTGAAGAAGTCTGAGATGTAGCGGACCTGGCAGAGTGGAGGAAGTTGAGACTGGGCAGGGGCTGGGCAGGCACCAGGGACATGGGCATGAGTAGGAGGGGGAGGAACAGGATCCCAGGTGGGCAATGAGAGGAAGATTGCCTGTGGGGGAAGAGAGCCCTCTTAGTAGAGGACCAGTGGAGAGCACTGGGGCGCTGACGGGCCCAGGGAAGAGCTGCGGTGTGCAGGCAGGAGACCCAGGAAAGGAACTGGGGGAAGAAGGTGTCCAGGGAAGGACTGGGTTTGGGGAGAGGGGTCCCAGGGGAGAAATGAGTGGAAGGGAGGGGCCCCCAGAAAAGATTGGGATTGAGGGAAGGGGTACCAGGGAGGAATGGGGGAAATGAGGGGTTCCATGAATGGACTGGAGTGGGGACAAGGGGTCCTAGGGTAGGATGTGGGGGGTAAGGGAGGGGTCCAGAGAAGGACTGGGATTGGGGGAAGTAGTATCAGCAGAGGAATGGGGGAAGGAGGGGTCCCAGGGATGGACTGGGGTTGGAGAAAAGGGTCCCAGGGGAGAAATGGGGGGAAGGGAGGGACCCTCAGAAAGGACTGGGGTTGGAGGAAGAGGTCCCAGGGGACAAATGGGGAGAAGGGAGGGGTTCAGGGAAGAACTGGGGTTGGGGGTAGGAGTCCCGGGGATAAATGGGGGGAAGGAGGGGTCCCAGGGAAGGACCACGGTTGGAGGAAGGGGTCCCAGGGGAGGACTCCGTGGGGCAAAAGTGTGCAGGGAAGGAC
>NW_016111290.1:0-1533 GCF_001604975.1 Cebus imitator | reverse complement strand
TATTTCCCCATCTTACCTAATAATCCTAAACCTAATTTATCTTGTGGAAAATAATTTCATAATTAAATAGAAAATATAAAATGTTAAGATATATGTGGACTAGATGGTAATATTTTGTTTCTGAGTATCATCAGCTTTTACTAACTGCTTTTACATGCATCATCTCACTTCCACCAATGATCCACAATTTAAAAAGATACATATGGATTTATCAATCCATATTCCATTGCATGGATTAAAAAGTTGTGATTTCAGGCAGTTTAAGTAGTTATTCCAAGGTTTCAATACTAATAACAGGTCTGAGACAGAACACCTTTTCCATATGCTTTGAGTGATTATCACACAATGTCTCACTGACTTACTAAAATGTGCCTGTCTAGAAGTGGACCAGGACTATGCTGTGGGCAGGGGCTTATCCAGGCACAGAATTCGATTTCTGAGAGTATTTCAGAGCAGAGCAATACCATTTGAAGGTATACTCAAGAAACTCAAGGAATAACACCAACATACCTATTTCCTTAACTAGGGATCTATTTTCTTGGATATATTTGCATTACTACCCGCAGAAAATAAATCTAAGGAGACTTCCAAGATGAAGGCAAAGTTCTAAAAAAAAAGTTACTTCTATCACTTTAAGGTTAACATGGTTCTAACTTGACAGTGTACTATTCCTGCAGACAGAAGCTAACTTCAGATCAAATTGCCTTAGTTTCAGTTGGCCAAAACCACTACTTAGTTTATTTTGGAGCTATCCAAGCTGCTCATCTCAAACTATAGCTTTCGGTTTATCAAGCCCACCCACCTAGTGACTTTCCTGGTCCTATCTGTTACATCAAGGCAAATGACTGTGATTTTTCTTTTTATTTAACTACAACCTATAGTAAGTAAAACACATGCATATAACTTAAAAAAAAAAAAACATGATTTTTTGATTCTAGTTTTCTTTATTGGAAAGAAAAAACTGTTTGTAACCCATTAAATTGGTTTCCTGACTCATGAGTGGGTCCTGCTTCACAGTGTAGAAAAGAAAACTGAAAAGGACTATGTATTTATGATTTATTTATTTATTTTGAAGACAAGGTCTTGCACTGTCATGCAGGCTGGAGTACAGTGGCATGATCACAGCTAACTGCAGCCTCAACCTCCTGGGCTCAAGTGATCTTCCCACCTCAGCCTCCCAAGTAGCTAGGACTACAGGCATGTGCCACCATGCCAAGCTATTTATTTGATTTTTTTTTTTCATAGAAATGAGTTCTCACTATGTTGCCCAGGCTGGTCCTAAACTCCTGGGCTCAAGTCATCCTCATGCCTCAGCCTCCCAAAGTGCTGGAGTTACAGGTGTGAGCCACCACACCCAGCCTGAAAAGGACTATTAATGATCATACTCACTGGATATACCTCTTTGTCTCATGTCTCATTCACCACACCTGTCTCTATCCTCTTGCCTTGAGTGTGTGCTCAGTCCTTCTCTCTGCCACATTTTCAAAATGACATCAGGCAAATCTCTAAAGAAATTATGTTCAGTTTGATTTG
>NW_016111289.1:0-1533 GCF_001604975.1 Cebus imitator | reverse complement strand
AAGGCAGTGGGTGTGCATGGGTTAGATCTATACCCCTCCCCCTGCAACTGGCTCAGTTGGACAGGGAAAATGAGCTCTTGTTGTTCACCTGTGAACAGAGAATAGATACAAATTGTGCCCAGGAGATGAAAACAAATTCAATGACACCCTAAAATGGTCGGCTTTGACATTTCATTGAGAAACATTTTTATTTTAAATGATAGTACAAAAACTATATATAATATATATCTGTATAAGTATATATACATATAAATGCTCATACACATATAAACACAAACTTGTTCATCAGAATCAAACCCTATTTTATTCTAAATAAAAAAGCATATTTAAGTTTTTCTAAAAATATGCTGTACATAAAGCTGTCAGACAACCTGAAAAACTGAGGACATTGTCAGAATAGTCTCCGTGCATCCCCCGGCCCCACCCCAATACGCACACAAATGGCCTTGACAGAAGGAGAGCACATGGGGCAAAGCCAGGGAGAGAGCTGCTACCATCAATGTTGCTAGAACAAGATGCTTAAAGCCAACTAGGGAGCACATGATACAGAAGGTGACCTAGATTAACTTTTAGAAACAAACCGCCTCAGAATAAACAAAGAATATGTGGTAGGGAAGGAGGGGAATGGAGAGAGAAAAGACAAGGCCTAGAGAGTAGAAATGACCTACTAATTAAATTCAAGTGCCTGAGAAAGCCTCAGTGAGATAGGAACCATGGAATCACAAAAGCACAACAGGAGGGGTAGGGGGAGATATGGAATCACAATTTCCTGCTACTACCATGCCAAACTGTTACTGTAGAGTCTGGGAATATCACCTCACCCCTAATACTAGACGGGCTAAAAAATAAAAATTGTAAAAGGGCAGCACCAGAGACTAAAAAAAAAAAAAAAATTGGCATAGGAAATAGAGTACGACTCAGAAGGCAGAAATAGTCACCACATAAAATGGAGAGATAAGAACCTAGAGTGCATACAGGTGGTCATGACATAGTCCATTCTGAAGCTCCTTTTCTAGCCATCCAGAGATGGGCCTGCACAAGGAGTAGAGAAGAGGAAGCCTTCTCTAATACATTGGTACACAAACTGATTCCCATTCAATGTTAAACTTTTTTTTGTTTTTTTTTTGGGATGGAGTCTCCCTCTGTCGCCCAGGCTGGAGTGCAGTGGCGTGATCTCGGCTTACCACAACCTCCACCTCCCAGGTTAAAAGGATTTTCCTGCTTTAGCCTCCTGAGTAACTGGGAGTACAGGCACACGATACCACACTGGCTAATTTTTGAATTTTTAGTAAAGACCGGGTTTCACCATGTTGGTCAGGCTGGTCTCGAACTCCTGACCTTGTGATCCGCCCACCTCAGCCTCCCAAAGTGCTGGGATTACAGGCGTGAGCCACCACATCAGGCTCAATATTAAACTTTTAGGAAGACTTCAGTAAATGCCTCAAATTTTCTAGCGCTCGAGGTCTATAATGATAGGAGAGAGCCACACAAGCTTTCTTAAAATAGTTATCATCATACTGGCGAGAGAAAAAA
>NW_016111288.1:0-1533 GCF_001604975.1 Cebus imitator | reverse complement strand
AAAAAAAAAAAAAAAAAAAAAAAAAAAAAAAAAGAGAGAGAAAATAGACCTAATAGGATTTTGCTGAAGGTATGGAGTATAAGGTGAAAATGGAATTAAGAGTAAATCCTAGATTGTTTATGGCAACAGGGAATATAAATATGCAATTTACTGAGATGAGGCAGATTTGAAAAGGAGCTGTTTAGAGCTAGAAATTGAGTTTAATTTAACATGTTAATATTTTTATGTTTGTTACCCATCCTGTGGGCGATGTCCAGTGAAAGAGTGAAGCCCAGGGAAAAGTTCAGGCTGAGTATATCACTGGCATTAAAGGTGATATTTAGAACTTTGGAACGGTATACAATCACAGCCCCGAAGGCGTGTAAATAAAGAGAAGTCGGTGCCTACCATATGGAATTTGGAAAGGGAGGAGCCAGCAATGAAGGCTGAGAAGAAGAAAGATCTGGGGAGTTTGATGATCAAAAAGCCAAGGAACACAATTATTTCTTGGAAGAGGGAATGATCAGCCATTGCATATGCTGCCATTTCATATGCTGCTGTGAAGCTGAGTAAATTGATCACTGAGAATTCACCATCAGATGTGATAACATGGGGATTCCCTCTTTAAGTGTAACAGTGGGATGCAGTCCCGATTAAAATGAATTCAAGAGAGAATGTGACATTAGGAAATAGAGACAACAAAATAGACAATCTTTGAGGGCTTTTTACTGTCAAGAAAAAGTATAGAAATTTGAGGTAATTGTAAAAGAGCATGAGGAAAAGAGATTTTTTATTAAACATGGGAGGCATTTTAATATGTGCGTATGCTGATAGGATTGACCCAACAGAGAGAAAAACAAATGATGCAGGCAAGAGAAGGAATAATTGCAGGAGAAGTCCTAGAGTGGATGAGAGGAATTGGAAATCAGTATGCAATTAGATGGGCTGACTTTAGGAATAAGACAGGCAACTCATCGGCCCTTTGAAGAGAAAAGGCAGACTATGTGAGTTCAAATGTACCCAACTGGCAAATCTGATAATGAGAAGATAAGGTAGGTCTCTTCCAATTTGCTTCCACTTTTGTTTGAGAAATAAAAAGTGATCCCATCAGTTAACAATGATGAGTAGGGCAAGGTATAGGATGATTGTTGAGAAAGGAGAAGGTGTGAATTGTCTTCTAGGAGACTGACAGACTGAATTGGCTAGAGAATGTTGTTGGATTTTTTGGCAGTGCTGAGGTTTGTGGTAATCACTTTAAGGGGAGACAGAAAAACTGTGTGTTTTTATCCAGCCACATTCAGCTGCTTAAATATGGATGCAAAGTAGATGGATTCTGGACTTAACCAGAATTGGAGCTTTAGCAGTTGGGTACAGCAGTTGAAGAGAGATGAGAGGAAGATAAAAGGTGTATAAAATGGAATGATCATAGTGACGAACTACAAAATCTGACTAGGTAGAAATTGTGGGCAAAGGGATTGGTGGACTTTAAAAAATGGCGTGGCCTTGGTATGTGGAACTGAAGCATTATTGAAATAAAGAACAAACTTTTTTTTT
>NW_016111287.1:0-1534 GCF_001604975.1 Cebus imitator | reverse complement strand
TGTACTCACTTCTGCAGATCATAAATAAGTAGTGATTGCGGCTGTATACAGGTGTTTCACAACAGCTATGTTCCACATCACCTGTCATTTAATGTAACCATTCTCAAGTCTGTGGAGTGTTACTGTAGTATTTAATTATGGTTCTAATTTGCATTATTCTATAAACTAAAGACATTGAGCCCATTTTCATAAGTTTGTTTATCATTGAGTATCATCTTTTCTAGGTTGCTTGTTCAGGTCTCTTGCCCATTTCCCCCTTAGTTTGTGTATTTTTCTAATGCAAGCATCATATTGACATTAGGCTTTCAACAGCCACATTTAGCAAAGAGGAAAATGGAATAATAGTTTCACAGTGTAAAGGAAAATAATTCAAACCTAGAATTCTTTTTTTAAAACAGTGTAGCTGAGCTTTTATTTAAAAGCAAATGTGAGGTAAGACAATTTTTAGATATTCTACAACTGTAAATGTTTATCACTCAAAGGCTAATTTGGAAAGGACTTTGGAGCAATGTTTAAATGTTTCTCCTTAATTGGTAGACAGTCAAATCAAGGAGAAGGCAATGATATTGCCAACTAGGCAAGTACAAATTTTCAAGTGTATTATCGATTAAGTAAATAAGGAATATAAAGAAAAATGCAGGTTCTGTAAATATGAAACCAAAGCATTAAGCAGACTCACTCGACTGGCAAGGGCTGGGGGTGGGGCTGCGGGTGGGGTTCTAGTCCTAACAAAATATATGTGTAATATCTGTGGAGAAAAATTTTAAACTGTATTGAAGATATAAAATAATAGTTAAATGATGAAGCAGAATGTGTTTTAAGATAGGAAGACTTAACATTTTAAAAATACTAGTTTTCCCCCAAATTAATATACATAATGAGTATTATTCCCATTAGTGTCCCAGTAGGAGCTTTGGTAGACTTAGACCAACTCTTTAAAATTTGTGTAGACACAAAAAGGCCCACAAAATATTCTTAAAAGGAAGATCTTTGTGGAGCTCTCAGTCCACCATATATTAAGACATACTTCAAGCCCATAATATTAAAATAATTTAGTATTGGGAAGTGATCAATCAGAAACAGATCCATCCAGTTGGAAACCCTATATGTGACAGTAGAGATATTATAAACCAGAGGGAAATATCCATTTTATAGTAAATAGTGTTAGGGAATTATTTCACCACATATATAAAAATGGCTCATGGGAGAGAATGGGATTTGAGGGATTGGTGAATAAAATGTGACAAAGAGGCCACATGGAATTATAAGGGCCTTAATGACCATTGGGAAGACTTTGGAATCTGTTTATTTTCTTGTTTATGTTTGAAACAGGGTCTCACTCTGTCACCCAAGCTGTAGCCCAGTGTTCCATCACAGCTCACTGCAAGCTTGAACTCCTGTTGCTAAAGTGATCCTCCAGCCTTAGCCAAGGAGGCTTACTTCTCAAGTAGCTGGGACTACAGGCACATCTCACCATGCCCAGCTAACTTTAAAATTGATTCCTCCCTCCCTCCCTCCCTCCCTCCCTCCCTCC
>NW_016111286.1:0-1534 GCF_001604975.1 Cebus imitator | reverse complement strand
CCCACAACAGACCCCAGTGTATGATGCTCCCCTGGGTAGGAAGGTATTTTTCAGCAAGGGCCCTGGTAGGTCTACTGGAGATGAAGCTGGTTGGGGGAAGCTTAATTTCTAGGAGCGAAATGATTGGAATGCAGGACATGCTGTGACAATACCTTTACTTCACAGCTAGAATACACAGAGGAGGTGTGGCTTCTGCGACAACTGTAGTCCCCTGGGTATCTAACAATGTGTCCTAGAGTGAGATGGCTTTGGTGTAAGCCAAGCCTGGAAACGGGCTTTAGAGCTGCCTTGCACATAGCATTCATCCCACCGAACTAAAGCATTCATCTTCTTCTTAAAGGAAAGCATTCATTTTGCTAACGCAATCCCCCCTTGTGGCCCAGGCCATTATTTTCATCTGTGTACTATCCTAATTTGTAAGGTGTTAACAGAAAGAACGAAGAGGTGTGAAATAAGAAAGTGTGTGTATGAATTAACAGGGCAGAATTGGGACTGGTGTGTGTCAATTAAGAGGAAGCATGCGTAAATTTTAGGTGAACATCAAAAGGACTTTTTTTAAACAGACCTCTTCCTACAAATAATATCCACTGCCTTGGGTGGATAGCTAGACCTCATCACAAAAACATTCCAGCAGAGTCATGAGAGAATCGGGAGGGTAACTTTTTGGTAAATGGCAGGTAAGACTCAGTAAGATTCTGAAGATAAAGGAGTCAAAGGAGAAGATGGGTGACGGCAAGGGACATGGGATGGTGAAGGGAAAGATCTGAAAGGAATGTTGACCAAGGGCTCATCAGGTACCAGGCTCTATGACTAAGGCCTTACACATTTTAACTTAATCGTCCACTGTCATTCTCTGATGCGGTAAGAGTCACCCTTGTGCTGCAGATGAGAAAAGAGGCTGAGGGAGGTCAAATCAGTGGTCCCGGGTCATCCAGCCACTTCGGAGTAGACCTAGTACGTTTCACCTTGATGTTTGCACACAGACAGGAAAGGGAGACACAGAAGGAAGGGAAGCAAGGTTTTGTCGTGGGTGACACTTAGGAAAGTTACCTATGTAAGGCAGAATAATGGCCTCTTAAAATATCTAAATCCTAACTCCTGGAACTTGTGCATTTTTTTCTGAAAAACCCCTGTGCAGAGGTGATAAAGGTAAGGATCTTGAGATGGGAGGTAATTCTGCATTATCTGGGTGGGGACAGTGAATCATAAGGTACTTGTAAGTGAAAAGTAAGGAAGGGGGTCAGAATGAGAGATGCAAGCTGATAGACTCCACTGACCATTGCTCACCGTGAATATGCATCAAAAGACAAAATTACAACTAATGTGGTTAAATATTTTATTTGTAATTCATGATTTGAGACAGCTTTCACTCTACAAATACAGTGATAGCTCCCCTGGGCAATGCAATACGAGAACAATGGGTTTTGTGAAATAAGAACCAGTTAACAAAGCCATAGAAATAAATTGATTGGTTAACTTTAGGGTACTTCTGGTCACTTTTCTGTAAAAGTTAAAGCAGAGGTTACTTTTTTTT
>NW_016111285.1:0-1534 GCF_001604975.1 Cebus imitator | reverse complement strand
GCACGCACCCCTCGGCCCCGCACGCACCCCTCGGCCCCGCACGCACCCCTCTATTCCACACACACCCCTCTGCCCGACAGGTACCCCTTTGCTTCACAGGCCAAGCCCCAGCTTCCTGTGTTTGAATGTTAGGCTCCCAGAAAAGGTTCTGCTTTGACCCAGTGTCCTCTTTCAGGACTGAGGTCTGAGGCTCTGAGAGGGGCCACAGAAAGTTCTGCATGTGGGGGGCTAGTCTGGGGCAGGAGCAATATTGGGGTGAGAATGAGGGGTCCCCACATGGCCCACATGTTCCCCAACTTCAGGTCCCTGCCTGCCCTACTCAGACTGGGGTGCCTGGAGCCCAGTCAGGTGTTGGATTTGGCACCAAACCTGCCAACTGGTCCGGTTCCCCTCCCCCATTCCTCCACTTCCACCCCTCCCCCACCCCCACACCTCCGCTGCTCCTCCCCCACCTCCACCCCCCTCCCTTCCACCCTGGGAACTCCCTGATGGAAAAATTGCTTCCAAATGTCCTTCCTGGGCTTCTGAAAGCATCTGGGTTCCCCCACCTCTTGAGCAATTGGGGGTGACAACTGTGCCACTGTTTCTGCCACCACCAGCCGAGGTGGCCAGGGTCCAGGCTGCAGGGCAGCACAGGGTGGCTGGGGCTAGATCAGCCCCAGGGTGGCAGTACCCATCAGGGCGGCTCCGGGGGCTTTTCCTGCTGTCGGGTAAATGCAGGGGAACGAGGAAAGGGGGGAGTGGGGCTGGTAGTGCAGGAAGCCGCTCTGGGGGTGGAGTCAGTGGGCCACTCTCAAACCTGTGGGGTTTCCTGGGAAGCTGTCCTGATACGGGTCCAGGCCAGGTCCCAGCACGGCCAAGCTGACCAGCAGCCCCTACCCGGGATTCTCAAGGTGAGGAGGCTGGGACTGAGGTGACAACGCCTGGCTGTGCTAAGCCCCGGCCCTGGCCCGGCTCGCAGACCCCCCCTCCCAGCCCCCTTTGGCCACATGTCACCCCCAAACTGGGTTCCGTGACTGGCTCAGCCACAGCCAGCCTCCACCCGACTGACCTTCCAATTCTCCGCCTGGCTGTGGACGACAGCAGTGCCCGTGTCGTGGCGTGGGGTTGTCGGGTAGCACTGTGTGCACTCAGGCGGTGTTCACTGCTGCTGCTGGGGAGAGGTCAGGGTGGCGGTCCCCATCTAGGCCCAGGTCCCCAGGGCTGCTGGCCGACCCCCGCCTGCCCCGGGAAGCTGCTTCCTGTGCTGCTGGGCGGTTTCTGGCGTAAATGCAGCCCTTGTTTGAGGACCTCTGTGACTGAGTCCCTGAACATTTCCAGGAGCCACCGAAGGCTGGTCTGGTGGTGTCAGGAAAGGGGTGGTGTTGGGAGCGCCCGCACCTGGGGTGGGTGTGGCCCGTGGGGAGGCAGGTGGCCATGATCTGTGACTCCTGCAGCCTGGGTCAGGAGTCCCATCCCCAGGCATCTCCACTTCTGCCCCCCTCTTCTGTCCCCCCACCTCTGCCCCTCCTCTCCCACTCCACCTCTACTCCCC
>NW_016111284.1:0-1534 GCF_001604975.1 Cebus imitator | reverse complement strand
TGTTGACCAGGATGGTCTTGATCTCTTGACCTCGTGATCCACCCGCCTCGGCCTCCCAAAGTGCTGGGATTATAGGCGTGAGCCACCGCGCCCGGCCGACGTTGATGTTATTTTAAGGCAACTATTAACATAATAGAAAGCAGTGTATAACTTTAAATTTAGTAGAGGGGAAAGAAGAGGGATAAAAAACAACTAAAGGAAGGCAAAAGAGGAGAAAAAGAAAATATAAAATTGGTGGGAAAAAAATAGAAAGCATAAGATAAATAAGATCTTCTTATTCTTTCTTCAGCCCATGCTAATCATGATATCTTTCTTCTACCACTATATAGAAGCTGTTCTTATTGGATCACTAAAGACCTCCACATTGGTAACTCCAAGGGTTATTTCTCAGTCCTTAACTTACTTGACCTATCGGAAATATCTGCCAAAAGGGATCACTTTTTTCCTTGATAAGCTGGATTCACTAGACCTCCAGGTTTTTTCCATACCTCACTGGTCCCTCCTCCTTTTCTGTCTCCTTTGCTGCCTTCTCATCTCTCAGATCCCTTTATAGTTGCAGAGTTCTAAGGTTTGGTCTTGATCTACCTTCAATCTCTTGGTAATTTTATGCAGTCTTATGGTTTTACTTCCATGGCTTGTGTTGTCCAATACAGTAGCCAGTAGTTATATGTGGCTACTTATACTTAAATTAACTAAAATTTAAAAAGTCAGTACCTCAGTCATACTAGCTGCATTTGAAGTGCTCAAAATCCACATGTGGCTAGTGGCTACCCCTTAGACAGTATAGATATAAAACATTTTTCCATCATTGCAGAAAGTTCTATTGATTTAGGCAATGACAACTTCCACATTAATATCTCTAGCCTAAACTTCTCTTTTGAATTTCAGACTTGCATATTCAACTGCCTACTCAACATCTTTAGCTGGATGTAACAGACAACTCAAACCTAACATGTCCAAAACAGAATTTCTAATTTTCTTCCCCTAAAACTACCCCACCTATTGTCTACCACATGCTGTGCTGTCTTTCCTGTTCTTTGCCATTTCTTTCTCCATCCCTCGTTTCTTTCGCCTTCTTCTATTTCTTGTTACTGCCCAGACTACTTGTGAAGTATCACAAGTACAGTTTTATTTGTTTAATGGCCTCATATGTCCACTTTTCTTAATATTCTAAATGTAACATTTATGAAACAGTAGAAAGAAAATCAAGTTTTTGAATCAGAAATCCTGTATCTAACACTCACTACCTGTGTAATTTAGCACTAACCATTTAATCTCCATGAAACTATCTCAGCATCTTCAAAATTTTAAAAAATTAATGTTTGAGGATTAAATGAGATTATGCATATTAAATTTAGTATTAATTTTTTTTTTTTTTGAGATAGGTTCTTACTCTGTTGCCCAGGCTGAAGTCCAGTAACATGATCATGGCTCACTCACTGCAACCTCCAACTTCTTGGGCTCCAGTGATCCTCCTACCTCAGCCTCCCAAGTAGCTAGGACTACAGGTATGCACCACCATGCCTGGCTCATT
>NW_016111283.1:0-1534 GCF_001604975.1 Cebus imitator | reverse complement strand
AAAGATTTCATGACGAAAATGCCAAAAGCAATTGCGACAAAAGCTAAAACTGACAAATAGGATCTCACTAAACTAAAGAGCTTCTGCACAGCAAAGAAAACTATCACCAGAGTGAAAGGCAACCTACAGAATGGGAGAAAATGTCTGCAATCTACCCATCTGACAAAGGTCTAATATCCAGAATCTACAAGGAACTTAAATGTACAAGAAAAAAAAAACATCAAAAAGTAGGCAAAGGATATGAACAGACACTTCTCAAAAGAAGAAGTGTTAGTCATGCAGCTAACAAACATGAAAAAAAGCTCAGCATCACTGATCATATAGAGAAATACAAATCAAAACCACAACGAGATACCATCTCAGAAAAATAAAAACAAAAGAAAAAAAGAGATACCATATCATGCCAGTCAGAATGGTAGTTATTAAAAAGTTAAGAAACAACAGATGCTGGTGAGGATGTGGAGAAATAAGAATGCTTTTACACTGTTGGTGGGAATGTAATTAGTTCAACCATTGTGGAAGACAGTGTGGCGATTCCTCAAGGATCTAGAACCAGAAATACCATTTGACCCAGCAATCCCATTACTGGGCATATACCCAAAGGAATACAAATCATTCTACTATAAAGGTGCTATACGCTTTTAAACCACCAGACCTCATGAGAACTCTATCACAAGAACAGCACTAAAGGGATGGTGCTAGACCATTCATGAAGGATCCACCCCCAAGATCCAATCACTTCCCACCAGGCTCCACCTCCAACATTGGGGATTACAATTCAACATTAGATTTGGGTGAGTACACAGATCCAAAACATATCACCTGTCCAACATCCCTTCACCAAAACAGGTTAAGGTCTCCCAAGACCTCTACCTTCCTACAGACAATGGCAAAGTTTCAGACCTTATGGTACTCAAACTATCAGCTACATTCAACACACACTTCAATTCTTAAAACATTTTTATACTTGACTTCCAAGGCATTTGGTTCTCCTCCTACCTTCCTGAGCACAGCTGCTCAGTCTCTTTTATTTGTTCATATGCTCCTTTACTGTCAGCAGTAGGGTATCCCAGGGGTCAGTCAGTGCTTACACCACTCCTGTTCTTGGCTATACTCCTAACATCATTTGAGCTCATGATTTTGAATGCTGTATCTATGCACTGATGACTCCCAAATGTCTACCTTGGGCCTGGATGGCCAAACTGAGAAATATTCAGCTACCCAATGAAGTATGCAGTATCACCACTTTCATGTTTCAGATTTGTAGAGTTCTGTTAAAGAATGAATGACTCAACTTGAAAAATCATCTAGTCCAATCACTTATTAACTAATTTCCCAAAGATTAGAAGGGGGACTCCTCACCAGATAAGGCTTTCAACCACCTCCCTGCCTTCATTAAAAAGCGTAATACTTGGGCCGGGCGCGGTGGCTCATGCTTCTAATCCCAGCACTTTGGGAGGCCGAGGCGGGTGGATCACGAGGTCAAGAGATCGAGACCATCCTGGTCAACATGGTGAAACCCCGTCTCTACTAA
>NW_016111282.1:0-1535 GCF_001604975.1 Cebus imitator | reverse complement strand
ACTGATCATTTGCTAGGTAAATTGCCCTATATAGATGTTATATCTTGTTTTCCTTAAAGTTAATGAGTGTGTTTTTTCCCCAAGACAGTGGATTAGAGGCTTTTAGTGTGCCTCACTACTTGAAAATAGCAAGATAGTGCATCAAGATAAACTATGTGAGCTTTAATTCAGGGAGAATCCACTGGAATTGTAAAGGACATCCTTGATCCTGGGGAGGAGAATGCAGGCAAACGGCCTGCATGATGGCATCCAACTGACAAAAGCAAATCTCCAGGCATTTGGAGAAACTGCTTGCATGAACTTGCAGCCTGAGCTGCCCCATGCTTCCTGTTCAGAGATCTTTATTCAGGGAGGCCCTCTCTGATTTATGCTCAGGCAGATCTCCAGGCATTTGGAGCACCTGCTCTCCTGGTTTAGCAGGCTGAATTGTCCCACCTCTCCTATACAGAGATTTTGGTGTGGGAGGGGATCTCTCCATTCCAAGCCCAGGCATATCTCCACTTATTTGGAGTACTCGCTTGCCTGGATAAGCAGCCTGATCTACCCTATGCTTCCTGTGCAAAGACTGTGGTGAAGAAGGGTCCTCTTCACTCCATGGTCAGGCAGATCCCCAAGAATTTGGAGCACACACTAGCCCAAATCAGTACCTGAGCCATTTCACCCTCCCTATGCAGATTATAGTATAAGGAGGGCCTATACATTCCACATCCTGGCAGATCTCAAGAGATCTGGAGCACTCACTCTCCTGGATAAGGAGTTTAGGTCACCTCCAATTCTCCATGCACAGAGCCTGGGGCCAAGGAAGGAGTTTTCCTAGTTCCCTAGCTCCAAGCCTAGGCACGCCTTGGGGGTGTTTTGTAGCTGCCCACTGGATTCTCCCGTGGCGCTAGTGTTTATGCCTGCCATCCAGAGACCTGCAGGTGGGCTTGCCAGGTCTGGCCCCACCCATGTTGCCCTCTCCATTCCCCCAGAGTTAAGTAGAGAGATCAAACTACTATGAACTTCAAAGATAATCTCATTGCCTGAGGCAACAGAGAGCTTTTCCTGGTAAATAAGGATCAAGTACATATTCAGCCATATTGGCTGCAGCCAGCTCTGACACATTAAGAGCTACATACCGGCTTGCAGGTTGAACTACACAGCCCAATATGAAATCTGCTGAGAGAAGTGTATAGAGCAATAGGAGCAAAGCGAAAAGACACTCCCCCACAACTCCAGAGTAACAACCCAGAGGGGTTGGGAAGAGAAATGAAAATAAACAAAACTGCAGGAATACTATAGGAAACGAAAGGGGGAAAAAAAGGCTTATTGACACAAAAATAATTACAGAAAATGGAAGTGCCAGTTTCTCCAGATGAGAAGCAAATGGTACAATAATTCTGGCACCATTAAAAATATGAATGTAGTGACATTACCAAAGGATCACATTAACTTTCCACCAATGGTCACTAACCAAAATGGACACTCAGAAATAACATATAAAGAATTCAAAGCAGCTCAATGAAATCCAAGACAAGGTTGAGAATCAACACACA
>NW_016111281.1:0-1535 GCF_001604975.1 Cebus imitator | reverse complement strand
GCTTTTTGATGCGCTGTTGCAATTTGTTTGCCAGTATTTTATTGAAGATTTTTGCATCTATGTTCATCATGGATATTGGCCTGAAGTTTTCTTTTCCTTTTTTTTTTTTTTTTTTTTTTTTTTTTTTTTTTTTCGAGTCTCTGCTGGGTTTTGGTATCAAGATGATGTTGGTCTCATAAAATAATTTGGGAAGGATTCCCTCTTTTGCATTGTTTGGAATAGTTTCAGAAGGAGTGGTACCAGCTCCTCTTTGTATGTCTGGTAAAATTTGGCTGTGAACCCATCTGGACCTAGGCTTTTTTTGGTTGGTAGGCTGTTAATTTGTTGCTACAACTTCAGCCTTTGTTATTGGTCTATTCAGGGTTTCAGCATCTTCCTGGTTTAGGCTTGGGAGGGTGCAAGTGTCCAGGAATTTACCCATTTCTTCCAGGTTTACTGGTTTATGTGCATAGAGTTGTTTGTAGTAATCTCTGATAGTAGTTTGTATTTCCATGGAATTAGTGGTGATATCCCGTTTATCATTTTTTATTGCATATATTTGATTATACTCTTTTCTTTTATATTAATCTGGCTAGCACTCTATTAGGTTGATCTTTTCAAAACACCAGCTCCTGGATTTATTGATTTTTTGAAGGGTTTTTTGTGTCTCAATTTCTTCAGCTCTGTTCTGATCTTAGTTATTTCATGTCTTCTGCTAGCTTTTGAGTTTTTTTGATCTTGTTCCTCTAGCTCTTTCAATTTTGATGATAGGGCATCAATTTTTAGATCTTTCCTTGCCTCTCATGTGGGCATTTATTGCTATAAATTTCCCTCTAGACAGTGCTTTAAATGTGTCCCAGAGATTCTGGTACATTGTGTCTTCATTCTCATTGGTTTTGAAGAACATCTTTGTTTCTGCCTTCATTTCATTGCTTATCCAGTGGACATTCAGGAGCCACTTGTTCAGTTTCCATGAAGTTGTATGGTTCTGAGTTAGTTTCTTAATCCTGAGTTCTAATATGATTGCACTGTCATCTGAGAGACTGTTTGTTATGATTTCCATTCTTTGCATTTGCTGAAGAGTGATTTACTTCCAATTATGTGATCAATTTTAGAGTAGGTGCAGTGTGGTGCTGAAAAAAATGTATATTCTATGGATTTGGGGTGGAGAGTTCTGTAAATGTCTACTAGGTTTACTGGATTCCGATCCAAGTTCAAGTCCTGGATATCCTTGTAAATTTTCTGTCTCGTTTATCTGTATTGACAGGGGAGTGTTAAAGACTCCCATTATTATTGTGTGGGAGTCTAAGGCTCTTTGTAGGTCATTAAGAACTTGCTTTATGTATCTGAGTGCTTCTGTATTGAGTGTGTATATATTTAGGATTGTTAGCTGTTTTTGTTGCATTGTTCCCTTTACCATCATGTAATGCCCTTCTTTGTCTCTTTTGATCTCTGTTGGTGTAAAGTCTATTTTATCAGAGACTAGGATTGCAACTCCTGCTTTTTTTTTGCTCTCCATTTGCTTGGTAAATCTTCCTCCATCCCTTTATTTTGAG
>NW_016111280.1:0-1535 GCF_001604975.1 Cebus imitator | reverse complement strand
CCCTTGACACATTTTATTTAACACAATATCCTCTGGGTTAAAAATGTTTGCCCCTTTTAGGGAAGGAAGCTGAGGCGCAGTGTTGTAAAGTGTATCTTTACTTTCTTAAGTAGGGAACATCTTTTGTCTGTGGCACTGTTAGGAGAAATGCCAGATATAGGTGAAGGGGAGGAAGGCAGCACATCATGCTGCCATGTGTGTACCTATGCAACAATCTTGCATGTTCTTCACATGTACCCCAAAACCTAAAATGCAATTTAAAAAAAAGAAAAGAAAAGGAAATACGGACCTGGGGCTGTTGGTATATTGGAATTTTCTTTTCTTCTTCCTCTGTTTGTTTTTTGTTGTTGTTGTTGAGACGGAGTTTTGCTCTTGTTGCCCAGGCGGGAGTGCAGTGGAGTGATCTCAGCTCACTGCAATCTCCGCCTCCCAGTTTCAAGTGAATCTCCTGCTTCAGCCTCCCAAGTAGCTGGGATTACAGGGATGTGCCGCCATGCCTGGCTAATTTTTGTATTTTTAGAGAGATGGGTTTCACCATGTTGGCCAGCTGGGTCTCGAACTCCTGACCTCAGGTAATCCACCTGCCTCAGTTTCCCAAAGTTCTGAGATTACAGTCGTGAGCCATCGGGCCCAGCCAGTATGTTGGACATTTCTAAAGAGGTTGGCAGGGAGCCAGAGGGAAAATTGGACTCCTAGAGCACAAATCTTCCATCTAAGTCGTGTCACCTCCATCCAGGGAGTCTCAGGACAGGCCTATGTATTCGTCTCACCTGCTCTCCTCAAACAGAACAAAAAAAAAAAAAAAAAAAAAGAAAGTGAAAAAGACAGGCAAAAAAAAAACAAAAAAAAAAAAAAAAAAAAAAGAAGGTGCAGGAAGGTCCTGAGACCCAGAATATCTTCTGACAGCAGATTAAAAATAAATGACTCAGAGCTTCAAATTCCTGCTATGCTTCTCTGAGCAGATTAGATTAAAATCCTTTCAGCCTTGTGATGATGGGCCTGCTCTTCTGTTGTTTCTTTCTGGTCAGTTTAATTGCTTAATAGAAACTGTTGTCCATGCTGGATAAGATAAAGAAGGAAAGGGCTGGGTGGGGGAGCACGGTAAGTTACTCTCCCAGCCCATAATAGCAGCATGCATGCCTCTCGTTAATAGGCAGATGGCGAGGCGATGCCAGGTCCGTGGGCTGGCCTGCATGGCTTTGCCCTCTGTGATGAAGGGAACTTTCTCCTCCGTTCTGCAAAGCTTGCCTGAAATGATGGGCCCTTGAGAAGCTTCTGGCAGACCTCTTGTCCTCCTGGATCTAGAAGGGTCTGTAGAAGCCAGAGGAGCTTGTCTCCTTATCTTAGAGATACAGGTTCTTGGCTCAGCAATGTCCAGCACCCTACCTGAACTGCTGGAGATTGCTCGTGGCATACCTGGCGGGGAGCATCACTTTCATGTCTGGTCCTAAGGGTCCCTTGGTCTTCTGAATGTTGTGTTTTGGCTGAGTTCTGTCTGCTCAAATTTATTTATTTTTTTCTTTCTTTCTTTCTTT
>NW_016111279.1:0-1535 GCF_001604975.1 Cebus imitator | reverse complement strand
AAGACCTAATCTATGTTTGATAGGTGTACCAGAATGTGATGGAGAGAATGAATCGAGGCTGGAAAACACTCCTCAGATATTATCTAGGAGAACTTCCCCAACCTAGCAAGGCAGGCCAACATTCAAATTCAGGAGATACAGAGAACATCACAAACATATTCCTCAAGAAGAGCAACCCCAAGGCACATAATCATCAGAATCACCAGGGTTAAAATGAAGGAAAACATGCTAAGGGCAGCCAGAGAGAAAGGTCGAGTTACCCACAAAGGGAAGCTAATCAGACTCACAGTGGATCACTTAGCAGAAATCCTGCAAGCCAAAAGAGTGGAGCCAATATTCAATATCCTTAAAGAAAATAACTTTCAACCTAGAATTTCATATCCAGCTAAACTAAGCTGCGTAAGCAAAGGAGAAATAAAATCCTTTACAGATAAGCAATTGCTGAGATATTTCATCACCACCGGTACCAGCCACTTTAAAAGCGTATGAAATGGTAAAGACCATTGACACAATGAAGAAACTGCATCAATGAATGGGCAAAACAACCAGCTAGCATCAAAATGGCAGGACCGGATTTACACATAACAATATTAAGCTTAAATGCAAATGGGCTAAATGCCCCAATCAAAAGACACAGACTGGAAAATTGGATAAAAAGTTAAGACCCATTGGTGTGCTGTATTCAGGAAACTCATCTCACGTGCAGGGATACACATAGGCTCAAAATAAAGGGATGGGGGAAGATTTACCAAGCAAATAGAGAGGAAAAAAAAGCAGGAGTTGCAATCCTAGTCTCTGATAAAATGGACTTTAAACCAACAAAAATCAATAGAAGGGCATTACATAATGGTAAAAGGATCAATGCAACAAGAAGAAGGTATAAATATATACCACCCAATATGGGAGCACCCAGATACATAAGACAATTACTTAAACCTACAAAGAGACTTAGACTCTCATACAATAATAGTGGGAGACTTTAACACTCTGCTATCCATATTAGACAGATCAGCAAGACAGAAGATTAACAAGGATATCCAGGACTTGAACTCAGATCTGGATCAAGCAGATCCAACAGGCATCTACAGAACTCCCCACCCCAAATCCACAGAATATACATTCTTCTCAGGACCACATCCCACCTACTCTAAAATTGACCACATAATTGGAAGTAAATCTCTCCTCAGCAAATGCAAAAGAGTAGAAATCATAACAAACAGCCTCTTAGACCACAGTGCAATCAAATTAGAACTCAGGATTAAAAACATAACTCAGAACCACACAACTTCATGGAAACTAAACAACCGGCTCTTGAATATTGACTGGATAAACAATGAAATGAAGGCAGAAATAAAGATGTTCTTTGAAACCAATGAGAATGAAGACACAACGTACCAGAATATCTGGGACACATCGAAAGCACTGTCTAGAGGGAAATTTATAGCAATAAATGCCCAAATGAGAAGCGAGGAGAGATCTAAATTCGACACCCTATCATCAAAATTGAAAGAGCTAGAGGAGCAAGATAAAAAAAA
>NW_016111278.1:0-1536 GCF_001604975.1 Cebus imitator | reverse complement strand
AAAACCCCAATGCTTTCATATAACAGCCTTCTAATCAATAAGGCAATAATGGATGATGTATGGAGGTCATACAAACATGAGTGACAAGGGCACCAAAACTTACATTGGTTTTCTCTCAAGGATATTGAAGTCAAATAGGTGATTCATTTTCAATACAAGCATAGGTACAACTAAGATTAATTTAAAAGAGCAAAATATGATTTATGGGCTAACCACACATTTCATTCATTGTTATATGAGAAACACTGATTTGGGTTGTCATGAGGAACATGACAGAAAGGTTCAAACAGTTCTAGAAAATAATCTGGAATAAAATAAGTAATGAACAACTGATTTACCATTTAAATTTGTATTAGTATCAGTTGAATGATTTGCGAGAGTTTCAAAAACTCTAGAAAATGGCAAATACTTCTGAGTGTTTCACCATACTTAGAGTAAATCGAAAATGAACTGAAAGGACCTGCTTATTCAAGCCAAGAATCATGGCTCACTTTGCTGTCTAGCCCTGTGGTCTCTCATGGACAGCCCTGGGGGCCACATCACATTACCTGTTCATTGATGGGGCTGCATTAGGCGTTTCTCAGTCTACCACGAGACACTTCAGCATCAGTTCAAAATGAAAGGGTGTCTGTTAAACAGGAGAACTGGGGTCACAGGATTACATGACAAAGGCGAGAAGGATTTGTGGAGGCCACTTCCCTTGTCAGCACAGTGACGGGAGCGCAGCTCAGACGATCTAGAAAAAAACTTGCTTTTTGATTGTTTTCCAAAATTCTACGGCAGGACTTCCTTCTATGAAAAAGGGTTTGTTTCTTTCCCTCTGTCCTGGTCATTTTTATGTTTAAATTATGTGGATTTTAAAAATTTTAACATTGAGAGAAAGAGAAAGGTGAGGTTTACTTACATGATGAACACTTTCTCATTCACCAATTATATCAGAACCAGAAGACACAGAGAGGGATGGGTGTTTTCCTTCTCTGTTTCTGTATATGGGCAATTTGAAGGAGGCACAAAACAGAAAAGGAAAACTTTTTTTTTTTTCCAGACAGACTTTCACTCTTGTCCTTAAGGCTGGAGTGCAGTGGCCCCATCTCGGCTCACTGCAACCTCCACCTCCCGGGTTCGAGTGATTCTCCTGCCTCAGCTTCTTGAGTAGCTGGGATTCCAGGTGTGCACCACCTTGCCCGGCTAACTGAACAGAAAAACTTAAGCAAGCTCTTAAGTCCATCTCACAACACCCTCCTCTCAGAGTCATACTAAATAAACAGATTCATCACTCGTGCACTCAACTCTTAGCTTTGAGGGTTGACGTGACCTGCTCTATGAGAGGGAAATTGAGGCAGATCTTCTGGCATGGGCCCCACCCCAGGAGATACTGAAAGAATCACTACACCATATGGCTTTCTGCCCATTTTCTACTCATTTCTACCGCCAGAAAGGAGATGATGAGAGATGGCCTGTATTTAGATTTCTCCAAATAGGGTCTAAGGCAGAGGCTGTATGCGTTTACTTAGATGCCTACTGATTTGTAACCTC
>NW_016111277.1:0-1537 GCF_001604975.1 Cebus imitator | reverse complement strand
CTAATCTTAGCTCTTTAAAAACGTACCTGCTTATTCTTATGGGTAAGTTGCAGATGTGACTTTCATTTCTCAGATATGCTGTAGAGGAAACAGGGTTGAGAATCCCTGTCCTACTTTATACATATCCACCTCCCTTAAGTACAACCTTATTCGATTTCCTCCCCAGCTCAGTTGCTGGGATGTTTTCTTGACCTAGTGACATCAGTTGTGATGGAAATTTTGGGAAGGGTGGGACGTCTGGATTCCAAGTGCTCACTTCTGTTGGCAGTCATCTGCGGAGACCAAAACAGGAAATTCAGCCTCAGTGCTCAATTACAAATTTTCTCGTGAATAATTATTAAATTTAAAAATTTATTACAAAATATATCAAATATGAGAAGAGCATGGAGAATAGTATAACAAATATCCTCCTATCTTATAGCCATTTCAGATCCCTATTTATTTTTAATTTTTTTGAAGCAGAGTTTTGCTCTGTTGCCCAGGCTGGAGTGCACTGGTGTGATCTCAACTCACTGCAATCTTTGCCTCCCAGGCTCAAGCAATTCTCATGTCTCAGCCTTCTGAGTAGCTGGGATTACAGGTGAGCCAACACTCCCGGCTAATTTTTGTATTTTTAGTAGAGATGGAGTTTCACCATGTTGTCCAGGCTGGTCGCAAACTCCTGACCTCAAGTGATCTGCCCATCTTGGCCTCCCAAAGTACTGGGATTACAGGTGTGAGCCACCATGCCCAGCTGTATCAGATCCCTATTTTTGTTTTATTTTTTGAGATGGAGTCACTCTTTTGTCACCCAGGCTGGAGTGCGGTGGTGCCATCTTGGCTCACTGTGACCTTCGCCTCCCAGGTTCAAGCAATTCTCCTGCCTCGGACTCCCACCTCTCAGGTTCAAGTGATTCTCCTGCCTCCGACTCCCAAGTAGCTGGGATTACAGGCACCTACCACCATGCCCGACTAATTTTCGCATTTTTAGTAGAGACGGGTTTCTCCATGTTGGTCAGGCTGATCTTAAACTCATGACCTCAAGTGACCTGCCCACCTTGGCCTCCCAAAGTGCTGGAATTACAAATGTGAATTACTGTGCCCAGCCATATCAGATCCCTATTTTTGAAGAATCTAAGTCACTAGATATAGTTACAGACACTGTGTATCACTCCCCAGTCTCATTACTCTCTTTCTTTTCCCAGAGGTAACCACTATTCCAATTTTGGAGTTCATCATTCCCATGAATATTAAAAAAATTTAATTACAGGCAAATGCACGATTATGTAAAGAATAGTTTGAATGTATTAAAACTTTACATAAGTTTGTAAAGTTATGTTCATTCCTCTGGGTCATTTTTTTCAACTGCTTCATAATATTTTTCTATGGCTTTAACTCAATTATTGCATTTATTTCCTATTGGTGGACAGTATTTTAAAAAACAAATAGATCAGCCGGGCGCGGTGGCTCAAGCCTGTAATCCCAGCACTGTGGGAGGCCGAGGCGGGTGGATCACGAGGTCAAGAGATCGAGACCATCCTGGTCAACATGGTGAAAC
>NW_016111276.1:0-1537 GCF_001604975.1 Cebus imitator | reverse complement strand
TTTTTTTTTAAAGACGGGGTTTCACCGTATTGGTTAGGCTGGTCTTGAACTCCCGACCTCAGGTGATCCGACCGCCTTGGCCTCCAAAGTGCTTGGATTACAAGCATGAGCCACCACACCCGGCCGGGAGGTTTACTTTTAAAACAATTTTTAAAGAGACAGCGTCTCCCTATGTTGCCTAGGTTGGTCTGGTCTCCCGGGCTCAAGGGATCTTCCCACTTAAGCCTCCCAAACTGCTGGGACTACAGGCGTGAGCTGCGGAGCCCCGCCCTACTGTGAGGTTTCCTTCACAAACTATAAATAGGTAGTCAAAGAGTTTGCTGTGTGGCTGACAGGCATTATTAACAGGATTATCAATAGCAGCATTTATTGAGTGATGGCTACATACTTAGTGCCAGTGCCAAACGCTGGAGCCAAAAAGCAAACAAAAAGAACTGCCCTGGAGAAATACAATTTTTTCCATCAAGTTTATGTATATATGGAAATGCAGAGCACATCTGTCAGGATACACCCAGGCTGGGTGTTGACAAAACAGCAGCCACAAAAACAAAACAACCCCATCAGCACGTGCAGTCCTTGCCGGCTCGGGGGTGTGCCCTGAGAGCAAAGCTGTTTCCTATTGGCCATTCGGAGTGTGACATCAAGACCACCCCCAAAGGACCGACCAATGGGCTTCGGCAGGGAGGACCCAACGGTGACAGCAGACGGCTTAACAGTGTCTAGGCTCAGTTTCTCTTTTCTGCTAAAGCTAGGGTGCTGCCTCCCGCCCCGCCAAAGATCCCCGTTTAGATACAACCTGACTCTCATTTGTCGCCCCCTCTCGCCAGCTTTTTCAAGAAAAGAAAATTTCCGGCCGGGAGCAGTGGCTCACACCTGTAATCCCAGCACTTTGGGAGGCCGAGGCGGGCGGATCACGAGTTCAGGTGTTCGAGACCAGCCTGACCAACATGGGGAAACCCTGTCTCTACTAAAAACACAAAAATCAGCTGGGCGTGATGGCGAGCGCCTGTGTAATCCCAGCTACTTAGGAGGCTGAGGCAGGAGAACTGCTTGAACCCGGGAGGCGGAGGTTGCAGTGAGCCGAGATCGCGCCACTGCACTCCAGCCTGGGCGACAGAGTGAGAGTCCGTCTCAGGAAAAAAAAAAAAAAAAATAGGAAAAAGAAAATTCCCTTTTGCACAAGTTATTTCCGAGCCGCAAGGCGCAGAATCAGAAGAGCTGAGTACTTGCCTGGCCCCAGTGTGCCTTTGGGGTTTCACTTTCTTCTGCGCTTTGGTCACCCTATATTAAAGAGTGGGCACAATCGCTCCGCCTTGGGCCAGGAACGTGCCTCGCCAATTAGACCGTAATCTCAACTATCAGGAGCCTCATCAAGTCTGGCCTGGCTGCCGCAGGGTGCGGCAGGCGCTCCAGGCAGGCAGGCGCCCCGTGGTCCCCCTCCATCCCACCCTAGGGAGCACCTGGAGCGAGTGGCTCTGACCCTGACCCCCTAAAGAACGCAGGCGAGGCCCAGCCACCGGCTGTGCGGACATGGGGC
>NW_016111275.1:0-1537 GCF_001604975.1 Cebus imitator | reverse complement strand
TGAAGACTTCACTGATCCAAAATCAAGATTATTTTCAGCATAGGTCCCAATATTTTACTCACTTCCCAGAAAAGTTGTTTCTGTCTGTTCTCGCAGCTCACCTAGATTCTCTTTATATATCTTGATTTCAGACATTAAAATGGTCAAAAGAAAGCTCAGTCTAATAGAAAAAAGTTAGGATTAAGTTTAATAACCCATTCCAGTGCCTGAAAGTCCTGGCCACAAATATTGAAATCCTAGTGGCTTTGTTTGGTGGATTAAACAGTGTTACTCATGTGTGTCTCTTCTCCCCTGCCTTCCTTATTCTCTATCATATTTGTATGCACATGCACGTGTGTGTGTGTGTGTGTGTGTGTGCATGAGCACATGCAGATAAGTGTACACGCACACAAAACTTGCACACCTCATATTCTGACCTAGCCTGAGGCTTAAGTCAGGTTGGTGATTGGAGGGATACAGATTGACCTACAGAGAGAATAATCACGGTTTGGTTTCTTGGGCACAAGATGGGATGTGGGGATATCATACTCCCATCTACGTGATTAATTGTATTATCAGATTACAAGCAGTCTTAGAAATTATAACTAATGAAACATCCAAAGCTTTAGATTTGTTAGCTGTACAATCTACACAAATAAGAAATGCAGTCTGTCAAAAGAGACTAGCATTAGATTATCTGCTGGCCTCAGAAGGAAGACTCTGTGGCAAATTTAACTGTTCTTTAGAAGCTAACAACAATGGAAAGGTGGTTGTGGAAATCACTGCAAAGATGAGAAAGTTATACCCGTGTTACAGTCTGAACCTGGAAAAGGTTGAATTTCAGACTCTCTTTTTGGTCGATGGTTCTCATCCTTTTGACAAATTCAAGACTCTAATAGGGAGCACGGTACTTCTGTTAGGTGCTGTCTCATATTCCCTTGTTTACTGCCACCCCTGTTTAGGAGTATACAGTTGACCTTAGAGGGAGTGGTGACAAAACACACTACATATAATGGCAATAAGTAGGTATCAGCCATTACCCAAAGGAAAAAGCTTATCTGTTGAAAAGGCAAAAGGCTATTAAATTGACAGAAGTATTTTATAGGGGATTTTCCTTTGCCATCTCTCCCCTTCTCACCTTCTATGTGGCTAAAAAAAACAGATGTGTGAGGATGAAGTAAAGATGCTAAGCCTTAATCACTTGTAAAAGAACGTGCTAGGATGTAATATATAACTCCTACTGAGGTAAAAGCAAATGGCGCAGGAAAGAACTTTAGGTTTCACTCCTAACCGAGTTGCTCATGCTTCCCTCCAAGAGAAAAGCCAATATGTGCCCCCAAGGTAGATGGCTGGTTAGCCAATGACGGGTAAGACTCTCTGACAGATGAGAGAAACCTAACACAGGCACAGCCACAGAGAAGAGAGCAAAGGCTAAATTCATAGCAAAATCCAGTATGCACCCATGAAGGAAACGAGCAGCTCTAGGAGCAGATGGACCAGCAGCGTAATTCACAGGCAAGGAAGTAAGTTGCCTATGTGTCCCCCAAGTGGATGGCTC
>NW_016111274.1:0-1537 GCF_001604975.1 Cebus imitator | reverse complement strand
AAAAATATGGCACCGAAACTTTGCAAAGCTTACACCAGATTCAGTAGCTGAATCTATCAAGTGGAAGAAAGGATATCAGAGGCTGAATATTAACTTAATGAAATAAAATGAGAGGACAAGATTAGAGAAAAAAGGCTAAAAAGGAATGAGCAAAGTCTCAAGAAATATGGGACTATGTGAAAAGACCTAATCTACGTTTGATAGGTGTACCTGAATGTGACGAAGAGAACGAATCCAAGCTGGAAAATATTCTTCAGGATATTATTCAGGAAAACTTTCCCAACCTAGCAAGGCAGGACAATATTCAACTCCAGGTAATACAGAGAACACCACAGAGATACTCCTCAAGAAGAGCAACCCCAAGGCACATAATCGTCAGATTCACCAGGGTTGAAATGAAGGAGAAAATGCTAAGGGCAGCCAGAGAGAAAGGTCAGGTTATCCACAAAGGGAAGCCTATCAGACTCACAGTAGATCTCTCAGCAGAAACCCTACAAGCCAGAAGACAGTGGAGGCCAATATTCAACACCGTTAAAGAAAAGAATTTTCAACCTAGAATTTCATATCCAGCCAAACTAAGCTTCATAAGTGAAGGAAAAATAAAGCAAGTACTCAGAGATTTCATCACCACCAGGCCTGCTTTACAAGATCTTCTGAAAGAAGCACTACACATAGAAAGGAACGACCAGTATCGGCCATTCCAAAAATATACCAAAAGGTAAACAGCATCAACATAATGAAGAATCTACATCAACTAACGGGTAAAACAGCCAGCTAGCAACAAATGGCAGTATTAAACTCACATATATTATTATTAATCCAAAATTTAAATTGAGTAAATGTCCCAATCAAAAGACACAGACAGGCAAATTGGATAAAAAGCCAAAACCCATCGGTATGCTGCATCTAGACCCATCTCACATGCAAGGATACACAAAGACTCAAAACAAAGGGATGGAGGAAGATTTACCAACCAAATGGAGAGCAAAAAATAAAATAAAATAAAATAAAAAGCAGGAGTTGCAATTCTTGCCTCTGATAAAATAAACTTTAAAGCAACAAAGATCAAAAGAGGCAAAGAAGGACATTACATAATGGTAAAAGGATCAATGCAACAAGAAGAGCTAACGATCCTAAATACATACGCACCCAATACAGGAACACCCAGATACATAAGGCAAGTTCTTAATGACTTATAAAGAGACTTAGACTCCCACACAATAATAGTGAGAGACTTTAACATTACATTGCCAATATTAGACAGAAACGAGACAGAAAATTAACAAGGATATCCAGGACCTGAACTCAGACCTGGAACAAGTAAACTTAATAAACATTTATAGAATTCTCCACCCTAAATCCACAAAACATACATTCTTATCAGCACCACATCACACCTACTCTAAAAGTGACTACATAATTGGAAGTAAATCACTTCTCAGTAATTGCATAGCATTTCACAGGTTTAAATGAAATACTGGTTGGCTGCTTGTTATTTTCCTCCCTTATTCCTTCCTGTCTCGATTGTTAAGCACAA
>NW_016111273.1:0-1537 GCF_001604975.1 Cebus imitator | reverse complement strand
ACACACACACACACACACACACACACACACACACAAATATTCCAAAATCCAAAAAAAAATCTAAAAACTGAAACACTTCTGGTCCCAAGCATTTCAAATATAGAATACTTAACCTGTAGTATAATATATACTATATCCTATTATATACATATAGTATTACCGTACATAATACTGTAAGTAGTGTCACTGATAGTAGCAGAGGCTTGGTGGCAATATAGGTTTCTGTCACTGAGTGAATTAAGTGAAATGTGGTGGTTACCCATCATAGAATGCTATACAGGAATTGAATCAACAGACTAGATAATTACACAGTCACATTCCACGTCTTTAAGAAAACACAACACTTACTGAAAAAAAAAATAAGAAATAAAGGCTATGGCCAATTACATAATTACCAATTATATAAATGAAAACATGCTATCAAACAACACTACATAGTTTACAAGGACAAAGACAAAAAAATATATATTCAAACACATTAGAATGGTTGCCTAAATGGGTTGAGGAGGAAGTGAAATGAGGAATGGAAATAAAAGTAAGCAAATAAAAATTAGAGAGGAGACTTGTACAACCTGAGATAAAGGTCATACAACAAGGCTGGGCGTGGTGGCTCACACCTGTAATCCCAGCACATTTGAAAGCCCAGGTGGGTAGATCACCTGAGGTCAGAAGTTTGAGACCAGCCTGGCCAATATGGTGAAACCCTATCACTACTAAAAATACAAAAATTAGCAGGGCGTGGTGGTGCGCGCCTGTAATCCCAGCTACTCGGGAGGCTGAGGCAGGAGAATCGCTTGAACCCAGGAGGCGGAGGTTGCAGTGAGCCAAGATCATGTCACCGCACTCCAGTTTGGGTGACAGAGCAAGACTCTGTCTCGAAAAACAAACAAACAAAAAAAGTAATGTGAATAATATCTTTGAGATTTTGAGATTTACTTGTGGGGAAAATTTTGTTTAAAAGAAAAACAACCCAGTAGCAAAAGTAAGAGATGCAAAACTAAAGATTTTTCAAAATTAAGTACTTCTACTTAAAGACAAATGACAAGATATTTGTTTTTGTTGAGAGTCTCACTCTGTCACCCAGGCTGAAGTGCAGTGGCACAATCACACCTCCTGGGCTCAAGGGTTCCTGTTGCCTTAGCCTCCCAAGTAGACAGGACTACAGGTGCACACCAGGACATCCAGCTAATTATTTTCTTAGAGACGGGATCTCACTATGCTGCTCAGACTGGTCTCAAACTCCTGGCCTCAAGAGATCATTCCACCTAAGCCTCCCAAAGTGCTGAGTTATAGGCATAAACCACTCCACACAGCCAAAGAAGAGATTTGTGTCTAAAACCAACAAAGGAATAGTTATTAGAATATAAAAGAAATGCCTGCAAACCAACAAGGAAATTATGGGAACCTCAATAAAAAACTAGGCAAAGAAGAAACCCAAAGAATCATGAAATGTTTAAACTTTTTTCATGGGGCCGGGCGCGGTGGCTCAAGCCTGTAATCCCAGCACTTTGGGAGGCCGAGGCGGGTGGATCACGAG